>NC_064307.1:11330777-11548033 GCF_023373825.1 Bactrocera dorsalis
AAGTTTTGTGTATACCTCCCGCTGTACATACATACATACATACGCTCTCTCATGCATACAATACAAACCTCTTTGGGACCCAAACAGGTAATTTGTCAGTAGAAAAAAGCTCTTCTTTATTGACGGCATAGTAAAGTTGATTGTTTTGTCGTAATAGAGATGTTGTTGGCTCTCGATTGTGGCAAATATTGGCTAAATACCCAATTTTTTGTGAATTAACACATTGGCGTTGCGGATAAAGATCAATGCGAAAACATAATTAAATCAACAGCAACGGTAGGGAGGGCGCTAAGGTGTGGCGTAGCAGAAATAATTGGAGTGTAAGCCGCATTGCGACAGCAGCCGACGACGACTACGCAGTTGTGACGCCATTGATTGTGCGCATAGGCCTCACAGTCTCCAGTTGAACAGCAAGAGCAAGAGCAGCGGTTGCTGGCTTCCAAGCGACGCGTTCGGTGGAGCTGCAGTGCAGCTTTGTTTTGCATCTTTCGCCGTTGAACACTTTCGGTTTTCAGTTTGTTTGTTTCAGTTACTTCGACGTGTTGTGTTGCAATATGATCGTGATTTGCATATTCATTTCGCTGACAATCGTTTCGGCGTTGAATTATGTTAAGACTCGTAGGAAACGTGCGCTCATCACGAATCTAAGTGGACCCTTGGCGCTGCCGCTAATCGGTTCGGTGCAGAAGTTCTTGCTGCTTACGCCAAGAAGTGAGTTTGGTGCTGTTGTTGGTGGCAAAGTGTTTTTAGATTAGCCAAGTTACCAAGTTAAGTGATCGAAAGTGTTGCAGAAATCGGGAAAACCCTTTTTGGTAAAAAATATAAACGAAGCGCCACTGGTGTCGACACAGTGCCGTATAGGAACTTTACTTCGTCAAAAGAATGAAAATATATTTTAAAACTCCAAAGATCGCCGGAAAAGTTCAAAAATTTACAGTATCGATGAAGTTTGTATAGTCTGAACCAAAAGTTTAATAACCTTTTTCGAGGAGCAACAGCCTCAGTATTCGGAAAAAGCTTCTACCAAAGTGGTCATGGTTCATGACTGCCACTCTGAGGAATGTGAGTTCTAGTCCCGATGCAAACTTAAAGCTGCCTTGAAAGGGGTTCTCATAGAAAGGAAATCTTTGACCGACGTTTTTACTCTTGTAAATGCTTTCAGCTCTTTGATAAGGTTTTGAAGGTTTAACGAAATGGACGCATGAAAAGCACGACCAAAAAAGCTCCGCAAGCCCATACAAAGTTTAAACTTTTCGCTTTAATTTTATAAACCGTTTGATCGCTAATATTGATCTAGTTGTGATAGTTCGGTAAGCCCTTAAAGGTCGTTGTACTCTTTCAGAAGCTAGTGTTATAAATAAGTTCTAAATTATTCATCCAAATTAAACTTAGATGTTCATAAGAACTCACTTTCGTCGAGAACGTCGAGTTCTTCACTGTCTTCTTATCATCTCAGAAGTTAATTCTTCGCAAGAACTTACTTTTTTCGACGTTCCTCACTGTTTGCTTATCGTTTCACATGTTCGCGCTTAGTCTAAAAAACTATTTTAGAGAGTGATGTTAAAATCGTCTATAAAAAATGTTAAAGTATATACATTTCGAGGCGGTACATTTTAGGGTTGCTCCTTGAATAATGCTAACCATGTCAAGATAGTCCACTCTAAGCTGTGATCGCTCTTGAGGAACTGTAGCATAACTAACTGATGATAACTGGGATGACTGTAGAATGTTGAGAAAACTATTTATGTAGCGAGTTCATAAAAACAGAAGGAGAAGACTTTAGGAAGACTTTCAGCTTCAAAGTACGTACACAGTTTTCGCGACCGGCATTGTTAACCTCCTTCTCTTTTGAAACGCCTACAGAAACAGTGATTTAGTAAATAAAAGTGAAATTTTCACAGATTTTCTCGTCAAGTCACGCAATTACCTTAACAAGTTCGGCACACTTTCGCGCTGCTGGGTCTTTGATCGGCTCTTCATACTTACCGCCGACTATGAGTTTGTCACACAGCTGCTACACAGCGCAGATCATTTGAATACAGGCTACAACAATCTGTTGCAACCGGTCTACGGCGTTGGACTGTTGAGGCGAGATGCCGACGAATGGCAAAAACGACGACAATTGATCACGCATGCGTTGCGTCCACAGATACTAACGGACTTTGTGGAGGTATTTGCAGCACAAGCACAGTTATTGGTGGAGCGCCTACGCCAAGAAAGTGATGGTAAAAGCAGCTTCGATATACAACCATATGTGCAGAGAGCGGTGCTCGATGTGCTCATTGCAACTGCAGTGGGCGTGGAGAGCCGAGCGCAGTGTGCGCAAGCGCAGCCTGTGGATGGAGAGTATGCGCAAATTGTGTTGGCGTAAGTTGGTGCAAATAGTGGATTGAAATTTGTAGAAATTTTATTGTTTTCAACTATGTTTGACATTTTAGGCTCATCGAGCTCTTTAAGTCGCGTTTTCTCAGCTTACACTCCGCTAATGCCACAATCTACAGCATACTTTGTCCGCTGATGAAGCGACGACAGCGGCAGCTATTGAAGACGCTGAATCGCCTGAATAACGAATTGATTTTAGAGCAACGCGCAGCCTCCACAACAACAGCTACGACTGATAAGTCTAATGGCGCGGTTTATACGATCCAAGTGAATGAGTCACATAGCGACACTGTGCCGCTGCGGTTTGACACACTTTTGAAACAGCTGCTCGCTGCCGAAATCGCTGATGAGTCGCTGAGTAATGCGGAGATCTGTGATGAGCTGAATACCTTCGTTTTTCAAGGTTGCCTACTAACACCGGCGGCGATCTCATTTGCGCTTGTCGCGATCTCACGTCATCCGAGCGTACAACAAAAAGTACTCGAGGAATTGCGATGCGTTTGGCCGAAGGGTACGTCGTGTATCTGCACGCTGGAGAATTTAATGAAGCTAAAATATTTGGAGAGTGTAATTCAGGAGACGCTCAGACTGTATCCGCCACAGCCGATTATAGCGCGCGATCTCAAGCGAAATTTCAGCTACAGTAAGTTGACGTCTTTTCAAAACAGAACTATTGAACTTAACTAATTTCCATTACAGCGCATTCAAAGGTCAAAGACGGCGTTTTACCTGCTGAATCGGAGATCTATATAAATGTCTTTGAAATGCTGCGTCAACCTGAAAGTTTTGCGGATCCCGAATGTTTTTGCCCGGAACGCTTTAGTTCCGCCGAAAATACCGACATGCTTGCCTGGGGTCTCGGTGCGCGGAATTGTATTGCTCAAAAGTACACCATGCTGCTGATGAAATCCGTGATTGCGCATTTACTACTAGCCTATGAAGTGCTGCCTTTTGGCGCGGAGCTAAATTTGGAAGTGAAAATCGTCTTGAGTTCCGCGAGCGGTTGGCAAGTGGCGCTTAGAACGCGCGATAATTAGTTTTATAAGTTGGCAGTATTTTTTTTACAGTAGGGGTACTTGTTGGGGGTTTTATAATATATACGCATTTAATAATAAAATATTTATATACAAGATCGTTAATAATAAGGAACCGTTATTTTAAAATTGGCTATTGTCACGTCTTTTGTTTTGGAATGAGGTTAGAGGAACTTTGAACTTTAGTTGGTAAAGTTCGTCTGCAAGGCTGAGAGATGAAACGACTTGGAGATCAGTGTATATTGATCTATTGATGGAGATAGATAGAGCCTGACTACGTGATAAGAGAGTAATATTCTCTGAGAGTGTTCTTCGAGTTGTTATATTTAAAACTCTGATTTTCACTAAGGCATCTTTAAAGTAATTGAGCCCTCCAGCAATGCTTAGAGGTCAGAGTAAATATTTTGTTTTTGTCTCAAGGTTGGTTCTATTTTTTATATTAATTCTAGAAATAAAAATCGTATCCGGTAATTCTGTAATAAAAATTCACTTCGCTTTGGAAAAAATAATGAAAGTCTTCGAGTCTGACCAACATGTAAGCTCTATTTCTATTGTCCAGGAGCTATGGAATAAAAAACCATTTGGTACCATTTAAAAAACCTGCATATAAAAGGAAGCCCGATGAATTAGCAGCCATTCTCGAGTTAAAAATCAATTGAACTGGATTTCCATCTGCGAATTGCTGCTGAATTGCTATTAAATCGATCCTTTTCTGTAATAGTTGGTTATTCGTGATGGAAAATGGATCACTTACGACAACATTGGTTGAATTGCGATGAGCCGACGCAAAAGGAGGTCAATCTAGGATTGTCTGACAGGAAGAGTCTGCTTTGTGATTTGGTAAATTGGTAGGTAATCATCTACTAGAGCTCCTCCCTTACGGTTGAACACTTAGTTCGGATCTGTACTCTGTACTTACCGTTTGAAAAAAAAATCAATTTTCCAGAAGTGGCCAGCTTTGGCCAATGGGAAAGCAACTGTGCTCCATTAAGACAAAGTCAGGCCACACAAATCGATAGTGACTCTCCAGTAACTCCGAGTTCTTTTTTTTTGATATTTTTATGCATCCACCTTATAGTCCGGGATGGCATCAAGTGTTCACTACCCGTTCCTGCCAATGTCGGATGATTTTGCTGGTGAAAAATACGCCTCAAAAGAAGTTTATGAAAACCGACAAGGTAACGAGCAAGACGCATATTTAATCTAAATCAGATAATTCTAATTATGCTAAATAAATTTTAATTCAATGCAAGGATATTTGATTTCTTTTTACTAGATCTAATATAAGTTTTCTTTCTCTAATTTTGTAGGGCTGTTAATTTGACATCATTTAACTGCGCGTGGACACCAGCGAATACCTTCCACAATGTTGCCGCAACATGTTGCCTTCAATATCAAATGAATAAACATGCAGAACATGAATTAAAAAAAAAAAATAAAATAAAATAAAATAAAATGAAATAAAATAAATAAAATAAAATAAAATAAAATAAAATAAAATAAAATAAAATAAAATAAAATAAAATAAAATAAAATAAAATAAAATAAAATAAAATAAAATAAAATAAAATAAAATAAAATAAAATAAAATAAAATAAAGTAAAATAATAAAATAAAGTCAAATTGAAGTATTTGTTTAAATTTTCGGTTTTTTTAGAGTTGCGAAATTAAGGGCGTAGATAATTCTTCTAAAAATTCAAGACGAGTCTGTGTAATATCTTCTAAGGAGTTCGAAATTCGTTAACGAAATCCAGTTGGGTCTTCCCAAAACAAGTCACTTTTCTTATGTGATTTTATTTGCAAAAAAACCAATCTATAACAATTATTTAGGTGATATGGTGCCTCAGAATATAAGTTATAACTGATATTGATTATCAATATAAAAATTATCTGCCTACATTTCACCATTTAATCATAAGAACGATGTTGAATCAATCTACAATATTTAATCATCTCAATTCCTCAATCTTACTTTATTGATTAATTTTCTTCTTCAAATACCACTAAAGGTACACATACTTACAATCGACATTCAATAATACGCAACACATTCCTTCTATCCAATTACGGCTAATGCATTCACCTCCTCTTCACTTGCCTTCTCTACACTTCTCTCCATTAGCGCAACATCAATAATTTCTTACCCCGAAAAACATTTCATCATTTCTTAACATTCGATGCCGGGCAAATCGACAATGATTGGCCAAGACCGAAAGTTCCAATACACACAAAAGGAGTGGTGTTAGAATGTGATTTCTCCAAGGATGTCGTGTACTCAATACATTTCGCACAAATACATGTATGTATATAAACATTTGTGTACCAAAAGCACGCACATATTGAGCATCGGCAGTACCAAGAAAGCGAACAACAAAACTTGGCAACAGAAACAACTTTGGTTGTAGCTGCACACACATATACACATATGCTATACTATTTATATTTATTTGTGTAAGTTGCGCACATGCTCCCTACATTCGTCCGCTTTATTAGCAAACAGCCAGCCAGTGAACTCAATGCTTGTAGGGTTGGTATACATGGGTGGTGGTGCGGGGCAAGTAGTGAACATTACTCACAACAGCAATTGAAAAGTGACGATAACATCGACCAAAATTCAAGTTGCTGATAGTTGATGTATGTATATACATATCTATGTTTGTGGTAAACATGCAACAACAAATTATTTTTGCAATAAGTGAACAATAATTTTTTTGTTGACATATCGCGCTTGTGTTATATACGAATTCACCCACTTCGGACTTTCACTGGCGATAACAGTCTCGCATGCCTGTGGAATAACAGTCGCTATTACAGTGCCTACATCCTTAACAGTGGCGTTAACAGTGATTGAATAGCTTCATAAGCTGCGTGTTTGGAGGCTCTGCACTCAGTTCGGTTGCAAATCTGAGATGAAAAGGATGTGTTAATGCGGCCGACGGAAGAAAATTCGTGTAATTTACGTATCAAAAGGGGATCCTAAAGATATTTAAGATGTTTTACTTTTTATAAGAAACAATTTTTATTATTTATTTTTATTTGGAATGTTCTAAAATTTTATAGAAAGATTTTGGGTACCACACCAAGTTATTTAAAGTGCATCATTCTTATCTAGTGTACAGAGATATCTCATATGCTGACCCATGTATACAGCTAATGGTCTACGGAGCCTAGTGAAAGGTAAGGAATAGAATGACGTTTCCACTGCTAAAAAAGTTTGAGAGACATTAGTTTAGGTTAAGTTAGGTTTGATGGCTGATCCAGAGATTACACTTGGACTACAAAACTTTCGTGATGCATGCCAATAGGGCAAAGGCTTGTTAGAACCCCGATAACTTGGAAGACGAAAAGAGGAGACATTAACCTTAATTTTAAGTGGGTGAAGACTCGCCTATAGTCTAACTTTTGAACTGATACTTACATATGAATGCCCGCTATATCATCGTTCGAACTGACTTTTAACCCTTAGTAGCCTATAATAACCCTGGTACATGAGAGATAGGCGTGGTTCTTATCCATACTTTCTTACACCAGCAACATTATTCGCCATACACAGGAACAGTTACCTTGGTTTGAGGTTCAGACCATAAGACGGTTGCTTAAGGACTTCCCAACTAAGCTCTCGAAGTTTATGGCCGCCTTGTCCTGATGGACCGTAATCTCTCTCCTATTAGCCAAAAGTATACGCTTCTGAGCGATTACTTCCTTCAGACGGTCCAATTGTTCATTGTACAAGGTCCGAGTTACGATTTTGGCTCAAGGGTATCTTCTCTGCCAATATCACCAAGACCATAGTAAAACCTTTTTAAATGTCAATCCAATCTTGGCCACGGTTTCCGACGGATCAAAGTGGTTCGATCGCGATCGACTTTTCGTCATCAGTAACCAGCGTTTCGCAAATATATTTTTTGGGAATAAATAAGAAAGGTAGTAAAAAATATATAATATCATTGGCCTCAACAGCCGCGGCGTTAGTTCTGCTTTCTCCAGAATGGATAAGGAAGTGAAGCAAATGGGTTTGGTGGTGAACGAGTGTAAGACGAAATATCTCCTGTCATGAAACAAACAGTCGTGGAACGTTGAGAACGAGTTCTACGACGATATCGACATAGTTCAATGAATTAAGAGACAGCGGGTACGCTGGCTAGGCTGAGATATGGGATTTCACGTAAAAATGGGCGATGCCACCCAGTCCCATCGTCCAGTTTTTACCCCGGCTTCTATTATACTCTCTCATACTACCTCGGGTGTAACCAGTACCGTTATATGGGGAGTGGACGGGGTTATATTCCGATTTAATCCATTTTCACAGTGTCAAAAGGGCTGCTTGCATGGGTGGACAGAAGGACGGACGGACAGACAGACAGACAGTCACCCGGATTTCAACTCGTCTCGTCTTTCTGATCATTTGTAGATATAACTATCTCGATAACTTTTAGGTGATACATACTATCGTTAGATGAACAAAATTTTTATAGTCTGTAGTGACATGTTGTAAGAGTATAAAAATCTAGTCCGAAAATCTAACCGAAAAAATTGAGATACAAATTTAAAATTTCTTCAAAATCCAAAGAATGTCAACTCGCTTAACTACACAAAAATATCACCAACATTTTCCAACGCCTTTCCATTACATTAAGCTTGTTATCGCTCACCCGGCAATTCAATCATTTCCATCTAACCCAGGAAATCGTAAGCATCCTTTTTTGCTAAGCCAATCATTCGACACTTTCGCACAGTACATTTCACTGTTGAATTACAAGCTAATTTTCTGCTATTAATATTTAATTTTACTGAAACATTTGGGAGTTTGACAAGAACCGCACATAAACAGATTACAGCAACACACACACACATGCATATAACCATTTAATGTCTCCCTTTAGTGGCGCATAACACATCCTTGACAACAATCGTAACCAATTTTACCACAACAACAGCAACAATAATGGATAATAAGAGTCAAAAGTCCATTTCATGTGGTCTTTCATGCAAAATTGCACGAATCTAAAAGCATCTGTTGAATTTCCGACGTCTCAGCCCTAAAAAGCAAAGTAGCATCCTTGCGATTATCCTTAAATAAGAATAGTGTCAGTGGAAAAAACCCTGTTGTTTGTTTGTGTTGTTGTGGTGCGCTCATTTGAAATAGACACAATATGCATAAGTGTGCTGCTTTCAATGGGAGCAAAAGTAAAGAAACCATTTCAAATTCTTCTTCTTCTACTTTATGCTCCTTATTTGCCTTTGTATCCTTTCTTTGCTTTGTGCTAACCCTTTTTGCGTTTGCACAAAAGTATATTTGGCTCGGTTATGCCACAAAACATGTCATTTCACAGAGATAAACATTAAACAACAACAGCAATAACAATGTGGTGTCGGTTTATTTGTTGCTTTTTTGGCCTTTGGTCATCTTCATTGATGGGCCATCAGATGGCGCATAGAGAAAGGGGATTCGGTGATAAAGAAATTATATATGTATATGTATATTTGTCAAAGGATATGGAAATCAGTTCGTGAAATCTCGTGAGCCCGAAATGTTGGTTGGTAGGGGTTAGTAGGTTGTAGACCCAAATTACAGCTTGGAAAAAAGTCGTTGTTATTGTCTGTGGGCCACTAATTTTGCCCCAAATAGTAATCGCCATTTCATGCGAATGTTAGTTCGTTCAAAATATATACCCCATACAAACTTTTTTTATATATCCTGTTACTACTTTCAAGCTGTTTGGCGATATTATACTGATCTAGGTATTGAAAAGCTTATATAACTAAGTGCGAATATATCTTCGATTCTGCAATGATTTCTATGGAACGGCACAAAAAGCTAAAAAACATGGAGTTATTATTTTTCGAAACCTGAAAAAGTCCGCTCTGAACCACGTCTACATACTCGTATGAAGTATCAGGTGTCTTGTAGAACTGAACCTCGTTCACTTTTCTTGTATGGATTTTATCCTAATAAAGAAAAGTCTTTCAAAGTAAGTTCCACCATGTTTCTCGGTTCTCCATATAATGTTCCATTTCGCTCTTTGAAGAGAACAAGTAATGCTGATGATCCAATAATAAATTCCATTAATTCCCATTCATCTAAGTTGACTTAAGTTTCCTGTTCCTCAGAATTTTGAACTTATTCCTCCTGCCATCGACCCAAGTTTTTTTCGAATTCTGAAACCTTCCTCACATTATCTATTATTTTTGGTGCCATTTCCCTTGCTATTGTAATAAAGTTTAACCTCCCTTCTCTCCCCTTCCTTCAACAAAGCATCACCACTGAAACTTTAATGACACGCAACAAATGCTTCAAAATCTTCTCTAAACATTTTACTGTCGTTTGTTGTTATTGTGGTTGCTATTGTTTTTGTTTTTCTCGGTGGCATTGTGGTGTTTAAATTCATGATTGTTTTGTAATTGTTGTTTTGTATTTAGTTTTTGTTCTAGCCATCATCGTGGCTGGCTGCGGCCGAAGTTGCATGTCGTCTAAGTTTTTTGCTGTTTGCCGCGCACTGCAAATTCGAAACTCCGACTCACTTTGTGGTTTTTTCGGTTGACAATGGTGTTGTGGCATGAAGACATAGCTGGAGTTGTAGCAATGAATACATTCGAATTTTTCAACTTCCTTTGCTGTTGATTTGAATGTTTTCATTCCGAATGGAATTCACTTCCGTGGCGAAAATGTAAATTTTTAAAGTTTCACGTCAGTAGGTGGCACGATGACATCTCGGTGACGTCTTGCAAAATGTCAAAGGTTCGAAATAATGTTTGCAGGTTTTTGCTAAAAATTTGAATTCGATATGGATCTATTTAGTAAATATTATTCAAGGGTTTCATTAAATAAAAGAGCGTTTAGTTGTAATAAGAGATGATAACATCTGAGGAGTCGGAGTTACTTGTTTTCGAGAGAAAGGTTCTGCGGAAGATTTATGGTTTGAAAACAGCGGCAACACTGGCTACGTCATGTCGTCCGAATGGAACAAAATACCCCAGCTCTGAGAGTACCCGCCCAGGGAAACAGAGTAAGAGGAAGACCTGCACTCCGTAAATAAAATGGCCCATATATATCACCAAAGCTACTGTAAAATAGGTAGAGATTGTTATATTTGAAATTAGATACTAAAGCTTTGTTGGAGAAATAGTCTTAAATTAATTACTATTTGGTTCCTTTCTTTACCAAAGATGTGATGGTCATTCATTGAAGAGATCATTCGAGTATCAGAGGGTCTGGAGACTAAGCTCATGTCATAAATGAGGTGGAACATACTATTCAAAATCTACGAAAATTTGGAAGAGAAAGAGTAAAGAGCGACATACATACATAAGCTTATCGACTAATTATGGGGACATTGGACAAGTTGTAGTGCCACGAACATAATATTACTAATGAAAGTTCTCATGAAGTAAAAGAAATATAAGGCCTAGTAAAATCAATTCCATTATTGTTCCAATTGATGGGTTCAGTAAAAAAACTTCTCAGACTTTGAACACGTGTCAGAAAAAAACAGAAAATATTCCATAGTTTTTAGGGTTTCCTCGATAAAGACGAGTCCGATCATTATGTAAGCACGCTTCTACGGCCCAGCAGCTAATCATTTACTGACAAAATCTTAATTTGGACCGGTTCTATCAGCAATTGGACTGACTGAAGAAAGAGAACAAATAGAAGCGCCCAGCTTTGGCCAATAAGTAGTGAATTGTGTTTCATTAGGGCAACACCAGGCCACTTACATACATCGATAGTGACTCGCTAGAAGTTCCGGGAGCTAGGTTGTGGGGTTCTTATGGCCTCAAGTTTTGTAGTCCTATAGTTCGAACTTGGCATCAAATGATTACAACCATGGCGAAAGATTGTGCTGGTGGAAAACACGCCTTAAGAAAATCCACTGTGCCCGCTTTTCGCAAACTTTTCACTAAACCTTATATTAAGATGGAATTTTTAGTGAATTTTCGTAGTCAAATCTAAATTTTTAAAAAGTGGAGGTCTGTAGAATGACGATACATATGGAAATATGTTGCTTTTTTGAATAATTCTTGGTAATTTACACAATCAGCGCATGGAAAGAATTTAGATGACCAGCTGATAATAATGGTTCTTCTTAATACGAGCTGGCAACTCTAACAATAATGATTCTGGTTTGACCGTAACGAAACCCTGAAACTGATCAAGATCTAGTAGGAGGATCCAAGGACACCTTTGGTAAATTGTGTACATGACTTGTGTAAAGTTGTAATATCCAGGACATTAGGGGAGCTTTGAATAAAGTGAAAGTCATACAAGGTACAGCCATTGGTTGGGAAATAGGAAGAGTAACGCTTTTCTATTTGGAGTATTGAGTATGATGAGATATTGGTGTTGGCTGCCAGAAAGGACATATTTTTTCTTATCTCTATATTGCAACATTCTGCCCAAATATTGCCAGCATTGGCCTTAATGTGTCATATCGAAAAAATTATAGATTATAATTCAAGAAATAAACAGCCTGTGCTTAAAGGCTTTTTTTTGGACCGGGAGTACAAAGTAACACAAACATTACAATGCTAATGAGACCAAAGTGAAAGAATATGTCGGTGTGGCATACTAATAAGACACATTTCCCACATAACAGTACTAATGAAAACATTCAAAGCTGGGAAAACGTCAGCGAGATGTGGATACTTAAATATATACTTATATGGCACATACATAGAAATATTTTTAATCACAAATAAACGAAGTAGATGACATATGTATGTATAATGAGAATATACAATAAATATTTAAATTACGAGTATGCATATGAGTATTTCACAGAAATCTAAGCGCCAAAGGCAAGGACACTGTATATCAAAAACAAAGGCACGTGTCGTTTTCAAATAGAACGGTGCGGTTTGCTGTAGCATACCCATTGTTTTTGTTATACATGATGGTATTAGTTTTCGAAATTCCCCTCTCATATTTTGGCATATGTACAATCAATGTGGTAAAAAATGGTTAGTTAGTGGACTTTTAATATAGTGCTGTACAAAACGAATGGAACCCACATCACGAGCTTCAATTTCAGGCATCAAATAGTCGGTTATCATGCTGCGATAACGGTCGTCATTGACGGTTACGTTTTTACCGGCATCATTTTTGAAGAAATTTTGTCAGATGATTCCAAGGGCCCACAAACCACACCAAACCGTTTTTTTCTAGATGAATTGGCAGCTCTTGAATCTCTTCGGGTTGCTTTTTGTCCTTGAAACTGTGGAAAGTTATTTCTTATATACTAAATTATCGAGAGAATTCTAAATAGTAATACTGTCCTTCTACTGAGTCTAACAGTATGTATTAAATAGTATTTTATAGTCTCTAGTTCCATATAGGGTAGGGTAAAAAACCTACTGGATTGAGACTTTCCCACGTCAGCTCACAAATATATGCCACTACATATCAGCTGAAGTCACTCTCGTTTCACAATGCAACCCTGCACCGTTTTTTTCTAGTCGTATGCTAACACAACTCAACACATTTTGAAATAGCAGCAACAACAACAAGGAAATCGATTTACCAACCGCATAACGCGATGCCTAACGAACAATATGAACATTTATATAACTGTGACAAATGCAAAATCAAAAGCAACAACACAAATCGGAAAGGTATAGACATTGCAATAGGCAAAACAATTCGCAGAGTAAAAACAAGAAGAAAGGAGTACAAATCCTATTCCATGTAATACAAATACCCTTGCGAATGTGTACTATTTCACGCGGACAGGAAGGAGGTAAAAAAGAAACCGTTATAAAAACTAAAAATGAGGAGAAAAAATAGCAACGGTTGACCGTTACTAGGTATTAGGTTGTTGTATTTCGTGGTACACTGGATAGTACATGTTTGAATCACTTTTACAAGCGCCAATGGTGTTTCGAATCACAAGGTCTTGATTAGATTTCTCGCTTCCTGTTGCCGGCATTATAAGAGCGACCCTTGAAAAATTCTTGTAATTATTCTTTATTTCGTTTCTTATGTCTTTAGGTTTTTTAAGCCACTCCGAAACGTAAATTCTTGGTTTTTTCCACCACCATTAGCCATGTATATGGGTCTTGTCGGAGAAAGGAAATTCTACTTTCGCAGGATTGAGGCGGGATATATTCTAAAGCGCCCACAAAATCTTTCAAACATTCAGAATTTGGTTTTTGGGGATTTTAGAAAACTAAAGCTCTCTCTACGTCTAAAAGAGACAGCCAGTCGATGAATTTTTTTATGCCGGAATCTAGTACTACATATAACCATATTTCGGGCATTGGCGAAATCGATCAGTCTCGACCCATTGGGGATGTTTCATCATGGAGACTGAATTTACCGACCGTTGTGCCGAATATACCTTATTTGCCAACTCTGACGTTAAAGTCCCTAAGCACGATTTTGACATGGTGTCATATCATCCTTCTCTTCCGTTGGGGTGAGGGAGCAAATCAGCGGCATGTTAAAGAACTTCGCATTGATTCGGGTTGTGGCTAGACGTTCATCCACCGGGGTGAATGCCGGTACTCAGTAACGAGGACATAAACCAGCTGGACAGAGGCACCTTCCCATTTAAGGGACTTGACATTCTAGGTACATGCTCTTAAATCATAATCCTTAACACGGTCATCTTCATAAGGGAGGTCCCTCATCCGAGGCTGTTTTGTTCATTTCATTGAAGGTGTTTTTTACGGGGTGGGTCTCAAACTCTGCGCACAACCCTTCTAACTTCAGCTCGCCTTCAAATGGATGTTTTTTTGGTTACCCAGAGGATATTTGGTCTGAGACCGGAAGTCGTGATCTGCTTGATCCATATGTAAAAGAATCTTTTCTGGCCACTCCCAAGTGAAAGAAAATCAGAGAACTTTCCTCACTTACGTTAACATCTATACATGATTCCATCCTCAGCCAGCCATTCTATTATTTGCATAAGAGAAAATCTCAAAGTATCTTTTTTCTTCGATCCTCAATCTTTCCACTAAAGCGATAAATCTTTGTTAATATGAAGAAAGGGTCTTATAGTCTGTTGACTACCTACTCTTTTAAGCTT
This sequence comes from Bactrocera dorsalis, assembly GCF_023373825.1. Classification (NCBI taxonomy): domain Eukaryota; kingdom Metazoa; phylum Arthropoda; class Insecta; order Diptera; family Tephritidae; genus Bactrocera; species Bactrocera dorsalis. The sequence continues at coordinate 11,345,218 of NC_064307.1, forward strand.
TAATATGGTCATAGTTTTGAAATGACTACTGTAAACTTGAAGTGCATTTCTAGCATTGCATCATTCCGCAAAATGACCAAGCGATGGACACGTAAATAAAAAGTACAATAGTAAAACAAAAGAAGCTCGCTAACACTTTTGTGTAACACAAAAACCGTTACAACAGAAATTTGCAAATGTCGCCGCTGTCTCCGCTGGCGCCGTCACCGTTGCATATACATACAGGAAGCTGTTTGCATAAAATGGCCATAAAAGGGATATCGGCCTTACACGCGGTTGTCTGATATGTCCACACACACATATTATAGTTATAACAGTTGTGTGTACTATCCTAGGCGTATGAGTTACATAGTCGCGCAATTGAACGGTTGGCGGAACGTCATTCTGTGCAAATTTGCTTACACGCTATGGATGTCCTTCCGCAACAAATGTTTGTTGTTTTACGGTGAAAAGTAAGAGAGTAAAACCAAGAGGATTACTAAATAGAGAATGGTCATGTGACTAGTGTGACACTGGTCTCTTTTGTATGCTTGAACTGAAAATAAAATTTTATGTTTCAATCAAGTAGTTCCAAAATTTTCTACTCCGAAGATATATGTGCGGTGACGACGTTCTGAAGAAATTTTTAGCTTTAGTTCCACCAGTCAATACGAAAACCACTTACCACGGCAATTATTATCATTATTAGCTGCAACTGGGAACTCTTTCAGAATTTAACGCCATTTTGTTAGACCGTTACTTTGTTCTCTTAATTTTCGCAATAAAAAACAAATAAGCAGAGATGGCTTTCTAACGGTTTAGAAAAAAATTGGAAATTTATGAATACGCAGTGTTGCAATGAGTGCTTACATAAACACAGTTCCATGAATATTAGCATTCACATTTACTATGTTGTATGTATGTATGTGTGAATGCAAGTGCCGGTATATATGGCTTTTTGCAGACTGTTGATGTCAGCAGAATTGCCGTATGAATTAATAAATTTCGAAATTGGTGCGAGTGAAATCGTGTATTTATAATATGTATGTACTTATGTATGTCCATAAATGTTTGTACGTATTTGTTTACGCATTTCACTGCTTGAATTTTCGCTTTGGTTAGCGTTGTCGCAACAATTGAATTAAAACTCGATATACGAATATATATATCATAAACATATACATATGTATAAACAGACATAAATATTATAGAAAAATACGGTTACTAATATTTTGATTGAATTGCTTTAATCATCTTTGCTTAAATAACTGTTATTCAATTTTCATTTTGAATTCGATTATTTTGTGGTAAGTGAAATTAAAGACCATAATTGGCAACGAATGCAATTTTAACTTTTCCTTTCATTGTATTTTCGTTTTAGACAATCTGGCTACTGTTTATAAGAACAAAGTCACGATTTTAGGTGGAAATATGGTGCGAAGAAATTAAAGGTTAGTTTAGGTTAGGTTAAACTGGCCGACTATCACCCGATACATAGACTTACTGGTCCTTAGTAATGCCAGATGAAGGTTCAGTTTGGACACAGGCATACGAGGTGTTCCAGCCTTTTTCTCAAGTCAACTTCTCCGCACTTTCCGCATGTATCGTCAACACTTATTAGGTACTGACCTATAAAGAGACCAACAGCCGTCCAGCAGTCCCTTCGAGATCGTGTGAGTAAGAAGCAAGCAAGTTTTCCGAAGGGACTCTTGTACAGGATCTTGGCAAACCTGCAAGTATTTAAGGCATCCCATCCCGACACATTTGCCTGTTATCCACCCAGTATATATGCAGACACTTTCCGGCAGTCGCTAAATTAACTGCTTCCAGGCTTCTATGGACTTTCTCTGACGTAATGCGATGTGTGATTATTGCCTTATCGATGTACTATACATATATTTCTCCTTTTTATGTTGTTCCCTGCGTTGTTAGCTATCTCAGCTGCTTTCCCAACTGCTAAGACTTCAGCAGTATTCCGGAAGTTTGAAGGGTCCCCTGAGATCCAGCTTCGAGCAATAGAATCCGGCTCCCACTCTATCAGACATTTTGGATCCATCTGTATAGATGTTGTAAGTTCCGCTGGTGGGTCGCAGGCTTCTGCGCCATACACCCTTTCTTAGTTTGACTTGGAATCTTCTCTCCCAAATAAAGCGTATGGGTATGTAGTCTAAATTGTCCACCATCCCGATGCTTATTGAGCTATGTTCGAAGATCCTTGTAGAGAATTAACCTAATGCAGCCAATCCTGCAGCTGATTTTGAGGCAGAGCTTTCCACTGCAATGTCGATTGGTGGCATGTTGAGTAACCTTTGTAGTGCCGCCGTTGGAGTGGCTCTTAGCGCTCTTGTTATGCAGTGAACAGCGAGTCATTGTTCTCGTTCCATCGGTTTCCTGTATGAAATTTTGTTCATAGCGGCCCACCAGAGCATAGCACCATAAAGTAAGATTGGCTTGACTATCGCTGTGTAACACCAACGCATGAGACCAGTTGATTGACCCCAGGTAGACCCTAGAATTTTCGTACATGCATATAAGGCACCACTGGCCTTTTTCACTCTCTCTTAAACATTGAGGGAACTACATATAGTATATATGTATCCATGGTTCCCGAACTAAAGCCGAATTGTAGCCGATCTTCTCTAAGTTGAGGAGGACTTCCGCGGAGGCCACTTTGATTTTATGCAGAATTATTTGAAGAACCTTCACTATTTTGTTCGGGCTTCTTAATGGTATCGAGTTGAGGCTCCGGCTTTCCCTTATCTGCTTCGTGAAGCTTTAAGGTGGGTTCTAGAACCTCTCTTTGATCCCTTTCCACCTCTCGTTCTCTAGCTTGTTTTCGTTTTTGTCGGCTGGGTTGCGCTTCTCGAGTCGCAGGTACACGCTACCTATCCAAGTCATTTTCTCAAACCGTTAGTATAGTATATCGTTCTTGCCGGAGTTTGTAACCTTCTGCAATATGTACTAATTTTTGTTTCCTAGCGAGGTGAGAACCCAGTTAGGAAACCAGGAGGGAATAGGCTTCGAAATACTGCACTTTTAGATTTTGAAACCAGTCATGAAATTTATTAAATATTGTCCCATACTTCCCAACATAACAATATTCGTACGTCCTGTCACTAATAAGTCCTACCAGTAGGGAATATGTATGTATGTACATTCAATATGCCGTATGGTTTTATACAGCTGAGCCCTTTTACTATTAAATGACTTCCTGACTTCCTGCCGGCACTTTAGTGCTTCAGGCCAGCCAATCGACTAGGAAGCGAGATGTTCCAGGCGGCTACTTCACTTTCTCCATTACCGTTATGCTTTCTGTTTGCTGTCCTTTGGCATTCGTGTTACTTAAACGAGTGACAGCGCCTTCTTTGTACTTAATCCGTTAAATCGTCTGCAATGAATTACCAACAATAAGGCGGTCAGTCAAGTAGTCGGTGTTGCATTTATTCATACATATGTATATACCATCATAAGGGTAAAAGTCAAAGCTTATGTGTGGTAGACAAGTGTATGTACGAGGATTTAAGAATTATTATTTTCTCCCGCTTCGGTCAAGTGAAGTATGAAATAATGCACTCATCGCTTATACCCCCCGCACCCACCACAGTGTGTGAAACACTGTCACTGTCATGGTCACTAATCAGCCAGTTCAGTAAGCCCTGCCATCGCAAAGTACAACAGACAACTAATAATAATTGCTTCATTCTAGATTTATGTCTGTATAGAATATCCTGTTCACTTTTCTTTGCCCTTATTTATGTCCCTCATTTCGTAAATAAATATTTTCCACTTCACTTCACAGGTCATTTAAATGGTCGGCTGTGTAATCATCCGTATTAATATGCGTCATAATGTCATATCTATAGTATTTACAGTTATGTTATGGAGTTGTGTTACCTAAGGCAGGGCGCTTAGCACGTATGGTGACATCAATCAGTGTTGGCAACGACATGTTTCATTTCATTTTCATAATATTATCTGTAAATGGCTCTATGTGGTCATTTATTTACTTACATTAGGGTATGTATGTATATGTATACATATATATATAAATAACCGTTAGCCTTATTATTTACACCCTCTGCATGAAAGAAAGTGTGTGGTAATTAATATTTTTGTAAGGTTAAAATTACGAAGGTATGCAATTCATTGAATATCCTTCTTAATTGGCCATACGACGAGGCGAAAAAGAAGCCACTCAAAGGTTTACGGTAATTAAATATTGTATTTAAATCGATAATGAAAACATGTTAGTACTATAAGATCTCTAAGCAATGTAGCGGAGTCGATCATTTCGGAAATTCGGTCGCAATTGCTCTAGTAACTCCAAAATTTTAAAGGAATCAGGTTAACGATTATACCAATCCAGTAATTTTAAATTTCAGCTCTAAAGCAGAACTCAAATATAATTCTCCATAATAAAATAGTATTATACAGTCTTTAGAATCAGCGCTTATTATAACCTGACATCTGAGTAAATACAGAACAGTCTTGGCGCATTTTATGTCGAGATATTAAATTGAAAGCGTACAAAATACAGTTTGCTCGACCTTCCCAAGTGGCATCGTTTCGCTCTAAGGGCTCTTGAAATTTAAGAAGTGATCTTGGCGACATTTTTTTTCACCAAGAGGCTCAATTCCCACATGTCAAACAGTGGATTTATTGAGCGAACACTTCGGTGAGCAGATAATTTCACGTTTTGGGCCACTCGATTGGCCACCAAGATCGTGTGATATCACGCTATTAGACTTTTTCTTGTGGGTGATATGTAAAGTCCAAAGTCTATGCGGATAATATCGCTTCTATTCACGTGAACGAGTCATCGAAAATTGGACTTTGGAAAGAGATAATCTTCAAAGAATAAATGCCAATTAATGTTCCTTCGAATGATAATAAGCATTCCCCACTAAATTTGATATCTCTGTGTTTTTTCTTTAAAACAGTGGAGAACCTCAAAGTGGATCAAGACTTCGATCACTTTTATAAAGAAATTAAAGTCTGACTCAAACGCCGTATTTTTCTCGTTCATAAAAAATTTAAACTACTCAATTTGTTTCAGTCAATATATGTAGCTCTTCAAGAGCACAGCCAGCTATTACCCATACGAACAATAACTGAACTACACCTCGGCTGCTCAATGCTTCGGGATTGTCTTTATTTTGTACTTCAACGCCTGCCTTTGACACAAATGGGTGCAAATTGCTGGCTATAATGATGCACATATTCGTGCATGTTTTTGTGTGTGTTTACGCTGTAGCATATGTGCTTGTGTGTGAATGTCTGAAAAGCGCGTTAGCGCCAAATGAATGGAATCCGCTTTAGAAAAATCACATAAAAGTGCAAATTCGTGTTTTCCTGCATACAAATCCCCATATAAAGCTAAAAGCCTGTCAAAAGGGAAAAATCAAAATCAAATGCTAACACAAACACACACATACACCCATACACACATATGTGCAGATATACACGGATGCACGTAAACACTCATTCAGATGAGAAAGTCAACAAAGGCGATTGAAGAAAAAATTCGGCTGGCGTTGAATAGTTCGAGGGACAGAATGAGAGGAAGTCGGAAAGAGAGGAACAAATTTGTAAAGAAAGTAAAAAGTGAATCGGTAGTATCCACACATTCCCCGTAGGGAAAGGCGCAATTAAAGAAATTATTGAACTTCAAAGAATTACTTCTTCACTTACGGACTGCCACTGGTAAAATTGAACCTTATATAGATGAAATACATACTGTATTTTGTGTTGTTATTATTAATCTTCTTCTTCCTCTTTATTGGCGTAGACACCGCTTACGCGATTATAGCCGAGTTTCTAACAGCACACCAAACGTTCTTCTTTTCCGCTGTTTGAAGCCAATAGAAGATTCCAAGCGAAGGCAGGTTCCTCTCCACCTGGTCTTTCCAACGGATTGGAGGTCTTCCTTTTCCCCTGTTTCCCGCGGCGAATACTCTCAGAGCTGGAGTGTTTTCATTCATTCTGTCTCGTAGTTTACTGAACCATGTTAATGTCGTCGAATATCTCATACAGCTCATCGTTCCAAAGGACCATAAATATCCTGCAGAGCCTTTGTCTCGAAATCTCGTAACAGGAATCTACATCAGTAAATCGGGGGTCTTCTCGTACAATTCCTCTAAGTGCAGGTTCAGAAAACGACTAAATTTGACTGTATCAGATCACAAGGTAAACGCTAAGGGTCTGAGGCGATTACTAAAGAGGTTCCTAAGAAAACGAGCATGCGGGTTTATATAAAGCAGTTCAGTTGGGTGTTACAAAATAATCAGATATCTGGCATTCTTGAATGATAAGTTAAAGAGTGAGAATTCACATTCATATCTAAAAGTTTGTCAAGAAGTGTCTTTCGTCACTAGAAATACCATTAATCTTATCTACTATCAGACTTCTTTGGATGTCTAGAAACGTTATCGCTGGTAGATGCAAAGCCGATAAGTTGCCAAGAAGAACACGCATAAACCGCGGAGTGGGATCTCCATTGTCATCTTGCTTTCCAATGGTGGACCTATGGATCTTGCGTGCGTTTAGTAGGGTTTGATCGGCGACCAGGCGAGGTACTTTTGGCCAATGGAATAACGCAGGTGATCTTCTGAACCCTTTGGCCTTAGCAAAGTTCTTCTTGCCACGATCGTAGGAGTTCTTACTGGATATTGCCCACGATTATACAAAATTTTGTCGGATGGAAGTTGTATGGAAGGAGGTGAGGTGGTAACATGCAGTCACTTTCTGCTCTATTATTCAACTTTTGCAAGACTAAAGTTGAAGCATCTCAGCAGCTATATTTTCGGCCGTCTTAACCAATTTGTGTTAGGCTCAAAGCGCCTCGTTCGATTTATGACGGTCTTATGATCATTATATAAAAGATGTATGTATGTAAGCTGTCTAAGAAATATCCCTCTAAACTCTTTTAATCTAACCTTACCTAACCTAACCCAATAGAGTTTAAGAGGCCAAGAGGTACGGCACCGAACCTAATATAAATTTAAGCTGGCCACACAAAATTCCTCGTAACAGTTCGACAAGATGTTGATTTAGTTATTTTTGTAGACTGTTTTTACAATAAAAGCGAATTATTAGACTGCAAATCTAAAAATGTTCCTCGAAAAGTCTTCGGCACTTTATGGGAATTTTAGTGCGAAATTTTTATTCATCGGCTTAATGACTTTTTGTACTTCACCGTATTGGTGATTTTTTAAAGGCAACATAAAAATTTGAACTTTTGTGCGCCATTTATGTTCGTTGCCGCCGCAGAGTATTATTTTTTATCCAAAAAAAGATTTAAATGGAAACTCTATAGAACTCGATTTAGAGCAATTCCGCTGGAGTTAAGCAATTTTTTACAGCGCTCAACTGGAGAGGTGAGAATAGAGGTAAAAAGAGAATGCTGTATATAAATAAAACTTTCGAATTGGTCGGCATTGGTTCGATTCGGCTTGGCGCTCAATCCTTCTAATAGGCAATTTAGTGAGTATATGACACACATTTACTGTTACTTATGCCTGCGCTTAAAAGTTGCACATAAAGCGAACGCGGCTTCGCATATGACTCGTGAGACATCAAAAGAGTGAAATTTCTTTGAAAGTCAAACGAAAGGGTCTTCATATTGCATTGTCAGTTCGTTACATGGATTGAGAGCGTAAAGAGATGCGTCGGAATTAGCGTTAAATGATTCAGACACATTGCAAGGGCTAGCAGAAAAAGCCCCGTTGTTGCAAAAAACAGTATAAAGGACTTCATGTGTGACTAATTAATTACTTTTGAACACGGATGAGCGAGTCATTGTGTCAGCGCAATCAATTAACGCTTAATTTGTGTAATTAAAAAATGAAATTAATCGCAATGGCAAATGCGACTAAGCTAATATTGTCATCAAACTAATAAAGCCATTGTTAGTTAATATATTTCTACAACAACAGCGGTGTAATTACATTTGTGGCATTGTCGCCACACTGCTGTTGCAACAAAAATTATGTGGCAATCATTATCGCTATTATTACACCGTTAATCATCAACTAAACACACTGTGGCAGTGTCAACCGAAAACAACAACAACAACGAGGTGAAGTTAGCGACAGCACAGTGATATCGAATAATAATTTACTCGCGTTTGCTTTTGTTGCAACTGAGGGTGTCATGCTTCGCTATTAAAATGCAAACAGTCAGCTTGCCGCTGATATTATGATGACATAAACGGCAGCAAAAAAAAAAAAACACGAAAAAAATTATTAGCCAGTAGCTTCATCAGCTACTTGCCGTTATTTGTTGCACGTTGGTATATATTACCAATGCTTCAAGTACATATACTCGCGGGCATAGCGTTAGTTGGCAACGCTGGTTTCTATAATTTTTGCTCGTCACTAGACACTTATTTCTTCATTCAGCCGCAAGCCTTGTGGCAAAAACAATTTAAATTATGCAAATCATTAATGAGCTTTTTTCCCGCTCTCGCTGCAGCTTTTTGTATTAGCTTTGTGCCCACAAAGTGTCATAATTTTTGCACCTTCATTACCTTTCACCAGTTCGCTTGATAGCTTTGTTTGCTGAGCGTTGGTGTCAAACAGTTTGTCAGCGATGGCGCTTAGCCTCGCGAATGAGTTTTGAAATTGTGAAAATATTTTTTGCTGTCGGTTTCGTAATTGTCAACTTGTTATTCGCCGAGTTACACAATGTTATAGGACGCCGTCTAAGATAACCTGTTCTTACCACAATGGTGGGTATAATGTTTTTGGAGGAGAATATTGTTTTTAGATTGGATGTTGTAGTCTTCGATGTGATTTTTTCATGGTCTACATAAGCTCTATAGGAAGTGATGTTTGTATGTTTTCAAAACCTGTATTTTTTTTTTAATTTTCTGATTTTTGAAATTGGAAAAGGCACGGAAAAAGAGCTAAAAAAATATCTCTTGTTTTCCTCGATCCCGAAATTTCCTTAGATTTGACGCAATTCTTTGAGTATGGTTATTTTAAGCTGTAAATTTTGTTCCATAAGCTTTAAACTTGAAAACACCAAACTCTCTTAAAGCATCTCGTTCTTTGCTCTTCAAAAAATATTTTGCATTCGAGTAGAGATCGTAAAAAAGATATTTGATATCGTTGATGGGAACCGTACGCTCATCAAACGCATTACATTATAATTATGAAAAATTGGATTCAGTTTTGGCGTACTTGTGTTAGATCAGGAGTCAATTTTGAAGTCGATAATAAGGGTTTTTATTAAAATTCTAATCACGTTAAAAAATTGATTTTTTTGCATATTCCAAACTGATTAATTTCATCTCATGCAGACCCGAACTGCTCTGTTTAGAGGTCTGCTTTCATTATACTCGTAGTCGGATCACAGTAGCTTGAAAAAAACTAGAATTACATCTGGCAAAGGACTCGGCAGCAAAACATTTCAACAACAAGTACAGTTAGTGATATGCGGTACTATGAGGTTTGATTTCCGATCAAAATAACAATATACTGTTGATACATTTTCCTGAGTATTTCTACCATAATAAAGGTATCTGTTAGCCGCACAGAATTTGCAAAGAGCTTGCAGGAACTCCATCCATCGGAAACTTTATAAATGGAAGCTGGGAAAGACAAATTTGAGTTCAGATTAGCTTATACTAAATGGTCGATCTTAATAGGGATCGCACTTGGAAAACTTATAGCGCTGGTCTGTTATAGTACCTAGAGCCTTGTTCATAAGAATCATAAATCGAACAAGCGCCTTGAGCTATCATACATTAATTAAAGCGACTAATGTCAGCTATATTTCTTGGTTCACCGAAGATATGACCGCCGAAATGTTTCAATCTCAATCTTGCAAATGCTGAACAATGGATAACTAGCGTCCGACTGAAATTTTAGCCTTACAGGATACTCGACAATATCTAACTCCTGCAAAGGCGGTAAGATGAACTTTGTGTAAGGAAAGTAGCCTAGTAGATCTCCTACGTTCTACTCCAGGCCAAAAGGATTGCATACTCGCACAGGAGCTGCTCGTCGACTAACGCCTGTTTTCCGCACGCGAAGTCCATAGGTCCAGTGCAAAAGGCGTCTGGAAAGCAATACAGTAGTCCGAGGCGGCCAATTGAAAATTGACACGCAAACCAAACTTCAATAAATCGACTGTAACATTCGCTGTGTGGCTTGTGGCACCGTTCTGTTGGAACCACATATTGTCCAAGTCCCTTAATCTTATTTGGGCCAAAAATATTCGGTTATCATTGAGCGGTAGTGATTCCCATTCACAGGAACGTCCCGGTCTAGATCATCACGATAGAAGTACGGCCCAATGACGCAGGCGGCCCATAAACCGCACTGAACTATAATTTTTTCTCGATGCAATGGTGACTCATGGAGTACGTGTAATGGCTGCCTGACAAATAACGCATAGTTTGCTTATTGACGAGGCCGTTCAGCCAGAAATGAAGTTCAAGTTGTTGCTCAGCCCAATTCTCGAACATACGACAATTATGGTGGTCAAGTGGCTTCAGTTTTTGGGTCAGTTTAATCTTGTAAGGAAGTAGGCCAAGATATTTTCGCAAAATTCGCCATAACGACGCAAAGAGATGCCAAACGCTTGAGAACGACATGTGAGAGGCTGATTTGGGATTTTCTCAATTCATGTGCTAGCTGCGGCAATATTCTCGACACTTCCCGTACTTCTTTGTCTCACTGGCTCGGGACAATTTGTACTTTTCCTTTTGAATCAAATTTTCCCCCAAGATGCTCGGTTGTTGATTTGACAGGACGATTATGATAACCATAAATTGGACGTAGCGCTCCTAAAGTTGAGGGCAGTGACTCCGAATTTCGGTAGTAAACTTTATGATTTCGACCTGTTGTTGAATAGTATAAGTTTCCATGATGAAATGACAAACATTACTGAACCGTTATCTTTAATTAATAAATATATACATTCTTAATTAATTACAATTCCCAGTAAGCAATTTTCTCTTCCAAAATTAACCCCGGCTTACTATTCAAAAATATTTCAATTACACTTATTAATATCTCTTCAATAACATTTTCTTGTAAGCGTTGGTGTTGCAACCGCATGGCCTTCTTTTTTATAACCAAAATATTTAAAGTAAATAACCCGCTCGTCCCTTCATGCCTTCATGTCTCTTCTGAGCGCGTTAAAGCCAAAATGTCTGTCGGCCTCACTTCCATTTCACTAATTACCAAAGCAAAATTTTGCTTTGCATCTTTTCCCATACATTCTCATGCCTTTTTGGGTTTTCTCCGCCTCTTACATGCACACACACACATACAGTGGCACAAAACTGGCGCAAACTTTTCTACTTACTTGTTGCAACTAATTAACTTGATGGATGCCATTAATTATGCGCCCCACCGATGAGTTTGAGGCACAACAAAAATGTGGCAACACTAATAACTTTTTATAAGAAATTGTTGCTGTTTTTGTTTTGTCGGTCAGTGGTCGGTATTTTTGTGGTGCGGTTTAATAATGTAAGAGGTAATTTACCGTTAATTTGCATTTATTGCAACGCCAATTTAGGGTAATAAGTTGCAGAAAGAAGCAATTATTTTATGCTTGGACGACCATTTATCGGTTTGGGTGAAGTTATTTAGCAGAAATGTATCTGAAGAAGATATTTTAATTTTTTTGGTTTTACTTTAATTTATTTTATTCAATATGTAAACAGGTGGCAACGCTTCTAAAAAATTTTTCAACAAATGTATTTCTCCTGTCTAGTTTTATGACCGCAACCCTATATTTAAATTTTCTCTGAAAATTTTTTTTTAAAAGGTGGCAACACTATTCAAAAATATTTTTCAAAATAAGTTTTTTTTAATATTCTCAATGCCTTGTTATCTTCTAAATTTTTTTTGCTTAATAATATCGAACAGGTGGCAACCTTGCAGTTTTATTTCTTTTAAAAAATACATTTTCAATGACAATTATCTAAAATTCGCATCTCAAAAGAAAGTGCAAATGGGAAAGCAGTAAGCATCTGTATAAACAACAACAGCAACACATCACTCTATTATGAAAATCATCCACTCTTGATTCCAATCGATTTGAAGTACTTAATTTTTGTAAGCATCAGTCTTAAGAGAGCTAAAGAAATAGTAAAAAAGTCGAGGAAACAGAAAAAAGTGAAAATAAAATTCCTTAAGTTGAATAGCATCTGCTGCAGACAGACAAAACGACAGACGGATATGCGTTGACATTTAAGTTCGTTTGTAACATAAGTACAGCGGAAGCTAAGCGGTGGACTAATGTGAGAGTGCATGCAAAAACTTGTGCGGCGCTATGTGTGAGAGAAATTACGGAGAAGAAATTGGAGTAAGCAAATTGATTTCTCTTGTTGAAGTTCATAGATAAGCTTTTAATATTTAGTGATGCGACAGTTCAAAGCAGACAGTTGAAGGACAAATATAAGCGAGGGAAAACATGAGATGATGATTTGAGTTGTGAGAGGGGATGATACGCTTTCTCATACACTTTTGAATATACTTGCATGCCTTATGTCAAGCGATAAGTTTTAAAATTGCCTAAAAAATTTACATATATTTATTTATCTTAGTAGGACGAATATCGTCTTGAAGTTCTGTGTCAGGTTTACTTACTTCTACAGTTGAGAATCTCTAACGCTGCCATAAGTTTATTGATTGTCTCTGGAAGGTATATTCCCGGTTTTGTAATTGTCTGTTTCTGGAGACCCGTCGTTGAAAAAAAGTCTTACTACTTTAACCATGAATATTAACAAGCTTGTCGTGGTCCATACGCTTTATGAATATTTTTCAGACTCTATCAATGGTTCTACGAATTTCATAACTCTTCAATTCTCTGAAATCAAATCTCTTTAACTTTAATGCAAATATGTTGCAAGCACTATTAATTGCGACTTTAATGTTGCTAATGCAAAAATTCTATATTTCGCGGAAAATATGCAAAAAAAAAGTATTTATGAAATTGAAAACAAAAAATTGAAAAACCGCAATAACGACAAAGACCGACCGCAGCAACAGAAACGCCAACCACAAGTTGACAACAAACAAATAATAAATTGCAACAACAACAAAGCACATGCAACTGCTGACAATTCAGCTGTTAATGAGCCGAGCGCTGAGCGCACAATGCATTTGATAACAGTTATTTTCCACGCCGCACACACAAACAAACACATATATATGTAGACACTTGTATGTGTGCATATAGGCTTAAGGGATTAATGCTGTTGGCATTAAAGTATTTGTTGCACATTTAATTTTTGCTATTTACATATTCAGCCATTATTGTTAACACGCCAACAGCAATAATATCGCACGCTTTTATTGCTCACTTATAAACTTTAAAAATATTTAAATGCTGTAATGTGTTCATGTTGTCACTGTTGCTTATGTATAAATACAGTTAGCATATATCGGTATGTATATGCAAATAAAAGTGGCTCGTAATGAGCTCGCCTGAGTGTTGAAGGACAAATGCAGTAATTATCCGCAGCTGTCAAATGATTGTAAATTATTTATTTATTTAGTGGATTTATTAAGCGAAATTTTAAAACACAACAACAAAACAACATTATTTCATACCAAAGTGTGTCTGTCTGTTTATGTGCTAATGGCAAAGTGTAATAATTTTTAAATTCAATTACTTTCATTAAAATCGAAATTCATTAATAATTTTCTGTCCGAATGCTTGAAGCTTTAAAGTGCCAGTTATTAAAGAGTTCTAGTATTTTCCGTAAAGTTTTCAGAAATTGTTTTAATTTTGAAAAAAAAAGTTATTTTTATAGATTACATTTTGAATTTTTGTCCAGAATACTATTTTTTGTAGCCAGGGCCTCAGTTATAACTTTATTGGCAAATGTGAAACTGCGTTCGAACCTGGCTTCTGACTCGTATATACGTTTCTTTTTATACTCTCGCAACAAAGTTGCTAAGGAGAGTATTATAGTTTTGTTCACATAACGGTTGTTTGTAAGTCCTAAAACTAAAAGAGTCAGATATAGGGTTATATATACCAAAGTGATCAGGGTGACGAGTAGAGTTGAAATCCGGATGTCCGTCTGTCCGTCCGTCCGTCCGTCCGTGCAAGCTGTAACTTGAGTAAAAATTGAGATATCATTATGAAACTTGGTACACGTATTTCTTGGCTCCATAAGAAGGTTAAGTTCGAAGATGGGCAAAATCGGCCCACTGCCACGCCCACAAAATGGCGGAAACCGAAAACCTATAAAGTGTCATAACTAAGCCATAAATAAAGATATTAAAGTGGAATTTGGCACAAAGGATCGCATTAGAGAGGGGCATATTTGGACGTAATTTTTTTGGGAAAGTGGGCGTGGCCCCGCCCCCTACTAAGTTTTTTGTACATATCTCGGAAACCACTATAGCTATGTCAACCAAACTCTATAGAGTCGTTTCCTTCAGGCATTTCCATATACAGTTCAAAAATGGAAGAAGTCGGATAATAACCACGCCCACCTCCCATACAAAGGTTATGTTGAAAATCACTAAAAGTGCGTTAACCGACTAAAAAAAAACGTCAGAAACACTAAATTTTCCGGAAGAAATGGCAGAAGGAAGTTGCACCCAGACTTTTTTTAAAAATTGAAAATGGGCGTGGCGTCGCCCACTTATGGACCAAAAACCATATCTCAGGAACTACTAGACCGATTTCAATGAAATTCGGTATATAATATTTTCTTAACACCCTGATGATACGTACGAAATATGGGTGAAATCGGTTCACAACCACGCCTTCTTCCAATATAACGCTATTTTGAATTCCATCTGATGCCTTCTCTGTATAATATATACATTAGGAACCAATGATGATAGCGAAATAAAACTTTACACAAATACGGTATTTGAGCTGAGGTATCCCTTGTGGACAAATTGTCGTGATCGGACTATAACTTTTCAAGGTCCCTGATATCGAACACGAGGAACTCAAGCTAACCTAATTTTTCACCGAAAATGTCGGTAAATTTCTCAGAATTTAATTCTAATTAATTTTGCAACAAAATAAAAAAATGTGTAAATAACGGATAATGAAATCTCGATTATCACTTTATCATGCGAGAGTATAAAATGTTCGGTGACACCCGAACTTAGCCCTTCCTTACTTGTTTTTAATATCGGTACCCCAATAGGACTATATATCGAATATACTGTATATCGAATTTATAAATATTTGAGAATATCCTCTGAAAATTTGAAACTGATCCAGAAAATCGTTTCGGAGTTGTAAGTAATGGAAATATTTATATTTTTTTAGCTTAAAGTAAACGGTTCCCAAACTTCTAAACGTGCTTTTCTCGGAGTTGATGAGAAAAAGTTCATCTAAACGGCTGGACCGATCGCTTTGCAATTTTCACACGACTTTCTCAGATAAATTTTTCTTTATACATATCTATTATATGTATATATGTAACTATGCACCATATAACGGCATACTCAGCACTGTATTTTCCAATTTTACTTATTCATTTTTTGTAATTTCAAATACCAATACAATTGCTATGAGAATAACAGTTCATTTTCTTTCTCTGTATAATTCTTACAATTCTTTCTCATTCTCCTGCTATTCTTCAAAAGTGATTCTCACATTCCATTAGCGTTTATTTCCGTTTTCAGGTGTTTCCCTATTGAAATTGACTCTACTGCACATTCTTCACAAGCAGAGTGAGCTTACAAATTTTTCTGGTACAAACAGAAGCGAAGGGTGATCAAATAGCGGGGTTTTTTCAATAGCCTTTTTGGAGAGTGGTCTTTTGGTGGAGAGTCGATTCCACGCCGGTCACAACAACTCGGATTGACGTTTATGTCGAGATCATAAATTGAAACCTCTTGAGAAGTTTCAAGAATATCAGATGTTTCCGAACCAAATTTTGTTCAGCGAATAGGCCCATTTCTGACTTAACCGTTAATGCGACCGTTATCGCACTATGATAACCGACTATTTGACGCCTGAAATTGAAGTTCGTGATTTCGACAACATTTGGTTTCAACAAAACGGCGTCACTTTCCACACATCGCACCAATCAACGAATTTATTGAGAGAACACCTCGTTCTGGGGATATGTAAAGTCTAAAGTCTTTTCGGACTTCCTTCGGTTCAGGCCTTGTAGAGAAAAATGACACAAAGACTGGACCATCTGGGGCATAGCCATAGCCAACATTGTACAGGGTTTGTCCAGAAAGTAATAAGTCTGATTTCTTTTCGCCGCGACTGTACTTCGGAGCGTGCATAAAAAGGCCAACGAAAGAAATGACAGAGGGAATCCAAGCACCTCGACTCTCAGAGCTATTCCGGAGAATGACGCCCTCAATGATTAGAAATCGCGCAGGCAGCGTTGCATCGACGCAGAAGGAGCAAGGAGGAAGTTTTTTAAAAATTGTAACGATTGGTTCAATAAATTTTTTTAAATCGACTCTGTCTTATTACTTTCGGGACAAACCCTGTATTTTTTTCGAGTACCAAACGAAAATTTTTTTTTTGAATCACCCTATTGTTATGCTTGTTTTCGCTCGTCTGATAAATTAGGCTTCACTAAAAGTTACTTCTTTTTAAACATATTTTGGTGTTCTTGGGCATTTCATTTCGACATTTTTGATATGCCAAGATTCAAAAATTTATTTCTAATTCAATTTGAGCTGGTTTTATATTAACCTTTCATATTTTAATAAAAATATTATTGTGTAATTAAAAAACACAGTTTAACTCGCAAATCGTATTGAAAGTGTTTACTCACAAGTTAGTAAATCAAGAAAAATGTGAAAGTGCAACAAAAACCAAAAAAAAAAGATAGAAAGTTGGCAAACTACTTCAGCCACTATGTGTTTGTACAACGGGATAAGTAGCTAAAACTTTTGCGGCTATTAAAGTATTAAGTGCGAGTTGCAAGTTGCAAGTAGCATCTCAGTGCTGCAGGCAGCATACGTTAGGTTTCGCGCGGTTCTTCCGCCCTACCACTACAACAATTACATTATGCGCTGTGTGAAGTCAACAAAACTTAAAATAATAAAGAAAAAGAAAAACTAAACTACAACAATAAACGGTAAACGTTAAAACAATAACATCAACAAACAAGTGCGACGGGTTAGAAGGGCGAGCGCACAGTAAGCGAAAGCATAGCAGCGAGTCCTTTCTTATGCGCTACCTAAGTAAGTGTGAAGGCTATGCCAACAGTTGCAGCAACGGTTTAACACCTGCTTTGCTTTGTGGACTTTTTTGTCTAAGTAAAGCATAAATGCATTTGAAATGATATTCGCGTGAAATAAACAGGAATTATATGAGAAAAAAGGTTGCGGCATGGGAGCATTGAAAAGCTTGAAGTGGTGTTGGTTGTTGGCTTTTGAATTGCATTTGCTGGTGTTGAATCCTTTTTGACAACTTTTCTGAAAACATAAAACTTTGACATATCACATATGACAGAGGATAAGAGATTTATGGGCTTAAGTGCTCCTTGAACTGTGTGATATATTAAAATAAATGTTTTTGAAAGTATTCCAACAGAGAATTGCGTAAATATTGAAACTTTGAAGCTTCTACTTACCAATACGGAGCTTACCTTGCTGTTTCGCTGAAATTGCAAACCTGCCACCTCCCGTTATATATACACATAAGTGTCTATATCTGCCTTACCGTTTTTCATATGTCTCTTCTTCATCTATTACTCACCTTTTTAAATCAATGTTGGCAAAAGTTTTATTGGATAAGTTTGTTAAAAAAAATATACATGACAAAGGCAGGGGTCATCTTCAGCCAATGCCATCCTTTCCCTTCGTCGCGAGCCATGTTGAAACTTTGCATTTTAATTTCTCTCTTTGCTGTCTCGCGCCAGCGTTTGTAGCTACTCAGCGATTCTTGATTTACGTTTAACTTTCTGATTCGATTTGTTGTCGTTGATGTCGCTTCGAGTGAAAATCCGCAATCCACACTGATCCGGCTGTAAAAAAGTTTCTGGTATTGGCGGGAAGGTCAAATGTGCATTGATAAGTGCTTAAGTTACAGTTGTAAAAGTTTCTCTGCGAATTTTTCTTTTGTTAAATTTTTTGTTGTTTTTTGTTAGCAGTAGTTAACTGGGCAGAGATCTTTTGTCGCTAATTTGATTTGTGTCAAGTGGCACAGATTTGTTCGCCAATTTATTGGAAGGTGATTGTGCAGAAAAGAATTTCTATTGTAATATAGATGTATTTATTCAACTAAAGTCCTTTTCTGAATGAGAGGTCGTACTAAATATGGCTTACGGAAGGGCAAACCATATATGTATGTAGATAGGGTGGCTGAACGATGGTTTTTAATTGTATTTTGTTGGTATAAATTTGTTTACGAAATCAGGCCGACGTTGTTTATGCAAACCATGGAAAATGTTAGTACGAGCCTTTTGAAGGCCAAAGAAATAGTTAAACTCGGTCTGACACGTCTCTATGAAGATATCGAGATCTTCTGCTATCTCCTTAATGCTAATGCAACAAGAGTTGACCAGTGCATTCTTAACTTCTTCGACGCTCTCAACAATAACAGACACGTGGATAATATTTTTCCATTATTCTTACATTTTGTGACCCAAATGAACGCTGGCTGAACAAAGCCAATTTTTTGATACCTTGCTCTGATGTACCATATTCCAGTGAGGGTGTTCTGCATAGACCGGAACTAAAAAAATTCCCCAGCCACTTATCTATACAGTTTATAGCCGGCCTCTCAACAACAGTCCGATTATTGCTATGCTGGAAAATTATTGTGTCACATCTTATCAGAAATACCTGATGTTTTTCGGCAGGTGCTCTCTTCAATTTGATGAGTTCTTCTCGGTAACGTTTCTCATGAATGCTTTCGCCCAATTTTAGAAACTTTTAATAACGCAGGAAGCAACATAAAAAGGATAAATATATAGTCGATAGCCAGGCAGCAAATAAGGCTATAATCTTACATCGCATTACGTCGGAGAATCTCTCTAGAAGCAGGGAAGCAGTAAATGTATCGGCTGCCGGAAAGTGGCTGGACGTATATAGAGGGTTCCAGGCCGCAAATGAGTTCCGGAAAACGAAATTGCTGATGAAATTGCGAAAAGTTTTTTCAAGTCCCTCTTAAAGTTCACAAAAAGCATTGACATCCTGCGTGACGAGTTAAGGACCAGCAGGTTTATGTACGGTGTGATAGCCAGCCAGTAAAACCTAGCCTAACCCCTCCTTTTCCTCATCTTTTGATGTGGTCGCGGATACGTCTTAGATGATCCATCCGTTGAGTTCAATTTTCGATGAGTCGTTCATGATGTTTTGCTCCAAGGTTACGCTATTTTTATGCAAACCGAACCCAATCGACGAATATAGTTTCAGACCCAATATGATCATCCTATATTATGGAAATTTGAAGATCCAACCTTTTCCTTCTTTGAGCAACTTTGGAATACTTTAAGCTCAGTTCTTTGGCTACTGACTACCATAAGGAAACTCAAAGTTATCGTTTCCGTTTCAAAATCAATCACAAAGCATATTGAAATGTTTATGTTACTATAGATGAGCATAGTGTTAATATGAGGTTGGTTGTTGTGGCGTAGTTCTAGTTTTATTCGTCGCTTCGGGTCATGCTATACCTTTTTGGAAAGCTCATTTCACGCGCTAACACGTGATTGTCGTTCCTTTAAGTCATTCGTGAGTTATAGCGTCGCAAACATGGAGCAAAATAAAGAGAAAATACGGCATATTTTACAGTACTACTACGATAAAGGCAAAAATGCATCTTAAGCCGCCAATAAAATTTGTCCAGTTTATGGACCCGATACAGTTTCGATTTCCACCGCACAACGATGGTTTCAACGTTAACGTTCTGGTGTAGAGGTGGTCGAAAATGCGCCACATTCCGGAAGGCCTGTCGTCGAAAATTGTGATAAAATCGTTCGAAAGGAGAGCAGAGTAGTCATCAAACCGTTATAAACCATTTGAAGAAGCTTGGAGTCACTAAGAAGCTCGATGTATGGGTGCCACATGAATTGATTCAAAAATACCGCAAGACTTTTTTGACAACTTAATATTAAATTACTTAAATTCTTTCATAGCGGAAAAGCTACTTATTTTTATTGTTCTTGCGAAATAATCCCTTTTCTTACCAGACACTGTCAACATAAGTACCCAACACACATGCCGCCTTATCTAGATTGTGCAACAGATGAGTTGCCAAGCCGCAGAATAGGGTTTCTAAGCGCCTTTACGGACACTTGGCGCACACCCACCAACACAAATGCATTGTTCTTTTGCCTGAAGTTGGTGGCAAAAATAAATTCTACAGTCAAATGTCTGCAAACAAGAACAGCAAGCGAAGACTGAGAGTGTAGTCTTGCAGAAGCCACAGCAGATAGCTTTGGTGTCTTTTGGAAATCGTGCCGCTATATGAGCAACCAGTCATGTGCATGCGATAGAGTAAGGTGTCTTACTTGTTGGTTGCGCTTGAAGCAAAGATTGCAGTGTTTAACTGTGGATTGTTCAATATGCCGTGAAATTCTATTATTTTGAAAGGTTGCTTTGGAGTAGCAAAGCAATTTGTTGTTGTTCTCAAACATGTCTGTGAGGCGGGAAAAGCTCGAAATAATTTTTACCCTAAACAGTGTTTAATAAATATGTCATGAAGTTTATAACACCTACAAAGAAACGTCGGAGACCCTAAAAAATAAATATAAATAATCAGAGCTGAGTCGATTTAGCCACGCATAAGCGAAATAGCCTCTTAGTTTTTGAGATATCGCTCTGAAATTTTGTATACGCTCTTTTCTACCGAAGCAGTTGCTCATTTGACGGAATCATTGCTAACGGGCTTCTATAACAAATAGCTGCCATACAAACTGAATGATCAAAATCAAATCATTGTATGGAAAATTTTTTTAGTTGAGGAGATATCATGAAATTTGGCATAGATTACTATCTAAGGCTCCGTTATAAGCTCTGAACGAATTATTAAGATCAGATCACTATAGCATATAGCTGCCACACAAACTGGCCGATTAAAGTCAAGTTATATAGAAACTTTTTTATTTGTGAAGAGCCTAATAGCTTCCTGCAACCGAAGTTAATGTTTCATCATATTTGAGTGGCAACTTCAACCTTAAAAATAAAAAATCTCATTTAAATGAATTCAATTCTTATTAAGCAACAGAATCTGCAACAGCAATAAAAATTGTTGGCAATATATCAACGAGATGTGTTAATGAAAACAAACGTGCGCATTAAATCATTGCATAGTTACAGGCGTGCAAGCAACGACAAGCACAGCTAACCAACCGTTACCGGTTGACCGTTAGAGCAGTTTCTGTTAATTTCATTCTTGTTGTCTTTGTTGTAGCGCTACATACAGTGCATTTAAAATGCAATAACTGGATTAGATGCGCTCATTCCTAACCAAAATGCGCTCTGCCACACACACACTCAGCCAGGCAACCTGTCAGGTGTGCTTGCGGCGCTTTCATCCTTTACTAACACAAAGTCTATTATTGCGCTCATATCTTGTGCTTACTCTAGTTGTTGTTGTTATTGTTGTTGTTATTCACTCTGTTATTTATAGAGTTTTTAACACAATCACATTGGCGTTGACATTGGTCCGGCAGCTGGTGGACGGCAACCGCCGGCAGGCAACTGTTGCTGTGTATGTCTGTTTGTAGTTGTGTATATATGTATATGTACATATCTCACCTGTGTTCATTTCTAGCGTGCATATAACTGTGTTTGTACATTTGTCTCTATTTAAGCGTTAGTTTGTCGCATGGCATTGCACTTATCTCAGTTTATTAAAAATTCATCCATTTTGTGTTTGCAGCGCAATCTGATATATACGTACATATGCAGAGAAATAAATGGAATCGTTTGTATTTACCATATATTTATAGCAGTGCACTGAAAATGTTTTATTGCTTTACATTTTTTGTGTAGCGTGAATTTGTTTAAATCTAATTGTATTAGCAAGCTCTGTTTTGATTTGATAATAGAAAGAGACCTGCATATGAAATTGGGGTTAGAAATGAATACTTATTCATCGCTATAAAATGTGTTAGAAATGGTTACAGCTAAAATCGGTATCTAAACAAAGTTTATGTCTTATAATTTTGAGTTTAAAGCCGATTGAAGTCAATGAGTTCATGCTTTTTGGAAATACAAAATAAAAATGGGGTCTTGGCATTTCGTTACTCCTTATTAAGATATGCTTTAGCTGAGTTTCGAGCCAGCATGAGAATTTAGCCGAGACATGCACCAATGTTCAATAAAACTTTTGAGCCTTCAAAGACGGTCGAGAGATCGTTGAAGACATGCACGTCGACCTCTTCAACTGAGGAAAATATTAAAAAAGTGAAGAATATGGTGCTTGAAAATCGTCAGTCAAGTGTTAAAGAGATGACAAGAGAGCTCGATATCTGTAGCTAGTTCATTGGAATGATTATAGTGTCTAATTCGGGTATTACACGCGTTCTTGCTTCACTCGTTGCGTTCACTCGTACCGCAAACCATCTACTTATCGTGGGAATTCCGATCCCAAATTCATGGAGAGCATTATAACCGCCGATGAGACATGGGTTTATGAGTTTTGCATGCAAATAAGTCAACAATTATCGGAATGGATCAGTGGATTGAAGAAATAAGGCAAATTTCGCTGTAGGAGCTGAAGGCCATCTCAAAAAGTGCTTATGGAAAGTGTTTTGAGGACTGAAAAAATCGTTGGCATAAGAGTATTACATCTTTTGCTGATTACTTTGAAGGCGATAAAATAAATATTGATGAATAGTTAAATATTTTGCGTTTTACTTACAATTTCCTTCCTGAACTTGCCCCACATCGTTACTAAATATGTATGCCGGAGGATGCAAAATGCCTACCTATAAGACTGTTAACATCAATACTCGGTATCAAAATCTAGCAAGTGTTGTATTATTATTCTTGACAAATATTAAAAGAGAATATAATTTAGCGCTCATAAATAGATTTTTCCTTTTCAGCGCCCTCTATTGAACAACTTTATATGCCGACTCATGTAAATATATGTATGTAGCTCTCGCAGTCAATTAGTAAGGAAGTAAGGAAAAATTTATTTTTTTAAAGGAATACTTCATTATAAAGTATATTCTGATCAGCAATTTTGATGTATATAAGTATATAATTTAGATATGCTTAAATATGGATAATATAATAAAAGTATTTTAAATGCCTTAAATCAATAAGCCCATTTAAACCACTTCAACTAATTTACTTTTTGTGTCTAAAGTGTAAAATGTAAACAGCTTTCAATCAAACATGTAATCAATATAAAGTCAAACAAGACATCCCCAAACGCCTTTTCAGCGAAAACGCTCCAAAGCCCACTGCATATTTGAAAGAAAAACAACAAAAGCAATCACTTGTTGCATTTGAATGATTTATATGATAATTCTGATTAATATTAAATGCACACACTTATAAACAATTGCATTAGCAGACATGAGGTACGACACTCCCCTTGCCTCAAAATCAGAAAAAACGTCAATCAGTGTGTAACGGTTTAAAGCCCAGTGCGACTATCAATCAAAATCGCTGTGATGCTTGAACACCTGAGACAAATGTGAGCGCTTGCCTCGAGAGTGAGAATAAATATATGGACGCATAAACATATAGTATATGTATGTGTGCTTGCAAAGATATTCAAATACGAAAAGAAACAACAAGCTATATTTCTAATTGTAATAAAATAAAGGACGAAAAAATCGCTTTTTCTAGTATTGTCTCAAATGAAGACAACATTGAAAAGAAATAATTTATTAATTTTAATTTTTTTCTTATTTTAAAATTTGAATTTTATTTAATATTTATTACTTAAAATTTTTTTTACATAAATTTTTTATTTTTTTTTTGTATTTACTTTATGGTGGAAGAATTTTTTTGTTACCGTTAGTTGCGTTACGTGCCATTGTAAAAGCAATCACACAAAGAAGTATTTTCTTGTCAACCTATCTATTGCAGCTTCCAGTTTTTCTTATGTGAACCCTTGAAGCCTTTCTTTGTTGTTTCGTAAACTCTTTAGTTATTTTATTTGCAGTGCCGTTGTTTGTTTGCGCTCTTTTCTGCTTTTCTCAAAAGTATTTTTTTGAAGTTTTTGGTTCTTCTTCTTATAGCTCAATGTTTTCGTAAGCTCTCTCTGCGTTTTGAAAATGTTTTTCTTGTACTTCCTTTGTTTTGCTGTTATTTCGGTGTGAAATTTCCAGAAGGCGTATGAACAGACACATGTCTATATCATATGTCGTTGATATGCTTGATGCAGTGTCAAATTATATTTTATTATTTTTCTTCACATCTTTTAATCGCTGGTTTCTTCCTTTAAATTGCTGAGAAAAGAAAGGAGTTAGGAGATATTTTTATTCCGAAGATTTGTTAATAAACGCGATGAAGAGTTCAGAATGAGATTATTACCCACTTTGCAGTTCGTGTGGTATGTTTGTCCAATAAATGAGCTCACTTTTTACTTGGTATAAAACCCAATACTCCCTTCATATACTACTTAGGATTATATGTACATACAAGTATCATGGTAAGAGTTTAGCATATAGAGTAAATAGAGTGATAAACCATTCCGTAATAGTACGGATTTCAGGTTAAGAGGTCGATACTAAAAGCGATCTTACTTGGACGGCTTGGCACTCTGATCCATTGAAATGTCTAAAAATTTTTCATATTAATCATAAAAATCTTCCTAAAGCGCTTTGAACCTTTCACATATTTGTTGAGATGGCTAATGCCAGTTTCGGCTATGTCTTCTGGTCCGCCGGACTTATAACTCCAGAGGTGATTTAACCTCAGTCTTGCACAGCTTGTACAATTGAGGGGAATCTAAGAAAGCCTGATTGCCTCTAAGGCATTGTCCAGTATACCTACGATTGCGCAGAGATGAATTTTGTTTATTTTAGAAGATCTACAGCGTATTGGCCTAGATCTAAGGTTAGCCATCTATTTTATACTCTCACGAAATATTGTTACAGAATATTATAGATTTGTCTCAATTTTTATGAGGAATATAGATGATAATGGTACACATATCCCTTGGTATCATGAGAAGATTATTATTGAAGATGGGCGAAATCATAACATTGCCACGTCAAATACCGAAATGCCGTCAATCGAAAACCGAATATGTGTATACCATTGCAAATGGTTGATTTTTTTCGAAAATATCAGGCAATCTGTTAGATAAGTAATTCGAGTTTCAAGATAATCCTTTTCTAATAATATTTTGTATTTATGTAAAAACAAGGCTGAAACGGGTCAATTCTTCCATTAGCAAATTCTTTCACCTAGGCAAAAAATAATGAGGCTTTATCTTTTGAATTTCGCTAATCATGACTGATTAGGTTACCTTAGGTTAGTAGGGAAATGGCCTATTAAAGGCATCACAACTAGGGAGATGCTAGCCTTACTGTGGTCAAAGAGATAACTAGACTAGCTAGTAGTAGAACACAAGAGGATACGGGAGCACCGACCCGCGCCCAATCTACTAATAGCGGTTCTAGGTTGCTTTTCTTTGCTAGCTTATCAGCTTTACAATTTCCTGCGATTCCGCTGCGCCCTGGCCGCCATATTCGTCTTATCACAAAGATGCTATCTGCGTAGGCTGCACTCCACAGCAGTAATTCTACTGGTACCTTAATGGCTGCAATTTCGGCTTGAAAAACACTGCAATCGTCAGGAAGTCTGAAGTTGAAGTTGACAGGAAGCTTCCTCTACCAACCTTCCCCCCATCCGTAATGAAGTTCACTGACCTTCTTCTCCAACGGCTTCTTCCCATCCACAACTCCCTCGCCGATATATGGGCAGAGAACGAGCCGCCAGAGTACGGTTTGGCGACTCCATGATCTAAGTGATCCGATAGAAAGGCAAAGTGTGTGAGGATTGCCTGGTGTTCAGACACGTGTACTTTTAGGAATCCAGATTCCCTGAGTCTGATAGTAACTTTCGCAGCCATATACCTTCCAAGGATGTCTACGGGCACTATTTAATAGATGGTGTTAAGGGCCATGTTGATGAACGCCGCCCGTTGAACGCTCTTGAGTTTCTTTTCAAGTGTGGTATTTCCTAGAATCCTTCACCATATATAGACTTTATAGAACATAATGGGCTTGACTATGATGCCGTAGAGCCAGATGACCACTTTCGTTAAGAGATCACACCTTTTCCTAATGGCTTCTCTTCAGGTGTATAAGGCATTCGATGCCTTTTTTGCTCTATCTTTGATATTTGTCTTTCATGAAACCTTTCTATCCTGGATGAGCACCAGATATTTCACTGTATCCGCCGGTTACTGACGGATGTCTCTCTTTTGCGGCAGCGGTGTCACTGGGATCTTACACATATCTTCTAATAAATAAAACCATCTCGGTTTTTTTGCGTTGATTTCGAGACCACTCTCGACCAATTTGTTACAACACTGAGATACCCTTGCGTCAACTTATACACGGTACTCAGGAACTTCCTTTTGAGATTAATTGCTACATCGTCTGCATAGGCAATCACCCGTATCAATATTCATAAGAGTTTAGAACGACTGAGGAGTTTTATATAATTAATTTCGAAGCAGAACAACCGTTACGAAGCTGTAAGCTCTTAATCTCATACATAAATAAATATGTATATATTATGTATATATGAAATGCTTTCAGTTCATTCCCTTATTAAGCGGACTCAGCTATGAAAGTCAAAATACACAAAAAAATACGTTTAATCCAGTAAACGAAAGTCGTGCAACAACAACAGTAACGCAAACAAAGCACCAAATAAACTAGTTGAAATAACAGTGAGAAAACAACAAAAAGGTAAATGTCATAATAGCTTTGTAATAGTAACAGCATTTATTAACTGTTATTTATACACATTATGCACAGCAAATGTCAAAAGAAGAAGAAGAAGAAGACGAAAAAATGAAATAATGCCACACAGTTGCAAGTCCCAATGAGGGAGATCGCTAGTAAATTGTTTTCGTCTATAGGCAAGTGTACTATTTAATAAGTTTATATGTATGTATGTATATATGTATAAGTATATATTGTTGACAGCGAAAAGCGTCAAGTCACAAACTGCTCATCAGTCTTGTGGCGCGACAATGAGCAACGTCACTAAAGCAAATGCCGAGCTGTTGATACATACAAGTCCTATTTAATATATATATATTGATGTATGTTAAGGCATATATATCAAAGTATTAGTTAATGTAAACTCAGTATTTAACGGCGTTGCGCAATCTACACCGCCCACCGCCCTCTAGTCACCGCATCGGCTGTCTTCCAGTACTTCCGACAGTTCGCCTGTAATTATGAGTGACTACTTACAACTACAACTAAATAATGTATGTATATGTGTGAATTTCGTGTTGTATTCTCGCTATCTCCGTTATATTACGCGTATCACTGTCACTTTGTGGCACTCGGCGTGGCAGGAAGTGCGAAGCGCCCGCTGGCGTTTCTGGAACAACGCGCTAACTACCTCATTTTGTGGCCGCACTAGAGGAGCCGTTGCGGGTAGGGAGTTGTTACAAAAAAATACAACAACAACAACAAAAGTTTAAATGTAACATAGCATTGTGTCCTTTGACGGCGTAAATGCTAGAACATTTGTTGCTTTTGTTGTTGTTGATGATAATGCAATTTTCCGTACTGGCTTGTGTTAAGCAATTGCATTGTTGTTGCATGGCCATTGTTGAATGTTGCACAATTTTCTTTAATGTTGTGTAGTTCACATGTTGTTGTTGTTTTTATACTGTTGTTGGTTCCATTAAATTGGTATTTATTTTAAATTCTTTTGGGTAGTGTTTTTTCTTCGCTTTATTTGTTGTTGCAACGGAACAGTAAAGTCTTAAATTAACAGACAATTGTAAATTCCTTTATAAAAGTGTATCGTGAGGACAGAACCATTATTACTGTTAGATAAGAAACTCCAAAAGTCAAAAATATTCGACGCACTATCCGCCAGAACCAGGGAACCAGACGAGGAGGAAGATTTCCACTCTGTTGTAGAGATCGGGTGGAGAAGGACCTGGCTGCTCTTGGCATTATTGGTGAATTGCGAAAAGAAGAAACGACTGGCGCGTTGTTGTTAACTTAAACTGTTAAGCCTAATTGACGGGATCGATTCCACGTTCAATACGATGTTGACGATCAGTAAGTGAAAAATTCTAAAACTACAAACAACACGCTTTCTAAAATTACGATCAACGATTTCGAAGAAAAAATAAGTAAAACATTTAACATGTACGTGAAAAGCAATTAAAGGAATGCTTTACCTCGCTATCAAAGACATCGACATGTTTGGATAAGAGTAGTAGGTGGCAGATCACAGCGAAATCGCAGTTTACTGGAAAGCTGACGAGTTGCCAAAAAAATACCACTCTTTAGCCCTCGCATCAGTAGAACCCGAAAGGGTCGGTGCTCAGTTCTCTTCGTGATTTCAACTACTGGATAGATGGGCTTCACGGGAGCTTGATCAGTGTTGGACTTCAATTAGTTCTTGTACTGTAGCAAAGATCCTTTTGGTCCGGGTGGATCTCAATACGTTTTAGAAGATCTGTAAGCTATTATAGCAAGCTTCTCGGTGGTTGTACTTAACCTATACAGAAAGCGACGAGGTAGAAACATCGCAACACTTCCTTCTTGACTTTCCGCCTTTGCGATATTAAGGTTTAAATGCTCACACTTTCAGTCTTTCCCTTAATCTGGTGAGAATGCTAATAAAAAGCTGAATAAGATTTGTATTATCTTTCAGACGCTTTGTCGACTTATAACTTCTAATTACTGGAATCTTATCTTTTGACTTCATAAAGGACTGTGTATAGGGGTCCAACTGCGGTTCCGATCTTGAGGATCAGTCATAGTATCTAACCTAACTTAACCTAATATTGTTTCAAGCTGTTTTCTCAGAAGAAAGCTGTTTATTAGCAATACAATACTCGGTTTGTATAGTCTAGAGTTCTTACGACCTTTATAAGGAGTCTTAGTATGAGGTTGGTTAACATAAAGTATAGGGTGATTTTTTTAAGAGCTTGATAACTTTTTTAAAAAAAAAAAACGCATAAAATTTGCAAAATCTCATCGGTTCTTTATTTGAAACGTTAGATTGGTTCATGACATTTACTTTTTGAAGATAATTTCATTTAAATGTTGACCGCGGCTGCGTCTTAGGTGGTCCATTCGGAAAGTCCAATTTTGGGCAACTTTTTCGAGCATTTCGGCCGGAATAGCCCGAATTTCTTCGGAAATGTTGTCTTCCAAAGCTGGAATAGTTGCTGGCTTATTTCTGTAGACTTTAGACTTGACGTAGCCCCACAAAAAATAGTCTAAAGGCGTTAAATCGCATGATCTTGGTGGCCAACTTACGGGTCCATTTCTTGAGATGAATTGTTGTCCGAAGTTTTTCCCTCAAAATGGCCATAGAATCGCGAGCTGTGTGGCATGTAGCGCCATCTTGTTGAAACCACATGTCAACCAAGTTCAGTTCTTCCATTTTTGGCAACAAAAAGTTTGTTAGCATCGAACGATAGCGATCGCCATTCACCGTAACGTTGCGTCCAACAGCATCTTTGAAAAAATACGGTCCAATGATTCCACCAGCGTACAAACCACACCAAACAGTGCATTTTTCGGGATGCATGGGCAGTTCTTGAACGGCTTCTGGTTGCTCTTCACCCCAAATGCGGCAATTTTGCTTATTTACGTAGCCATTCAACCAGAAATGAGCCTCATCGCTGAACAAAACACGCGCGCGAAACACATTTCGAACCGAACACTGATTTTGGTAATAAAATTCAATGATTTGCAAGCGTTGCTCGTTAGTAAGTCTACTCATGATGAAATGTCAAAGCATACTGAGCATCTTTCTCTTTGACACCATGTCTGAAATCCCACGTGATCTGTCAAATACTAATGCATGAAAATCCTAACCTCAAAAAAATCACCCGTTACTTAGGTTCGCCAGGTTGTGGTTTGAGTCGGTGGTAAAGATTAGAACAATAAACTCCATCAGGACTTTATTTTTAATGTATAGATTTATCACATAATTAATATTTGCAAGATCTACCAGTCATGCCAAAGAACCTTTGGCTACGAACTGAGCAAAAGAAACAAAGTGTTGTATCATGATATCGAAATAAGATTATCAGTTGTGGCTTCATTTGGATTCCTCAGACATATCGAGTAGTACTACCAGACTTTTTATAAATAAATGAAGAGCAAACGAACTCGTCAAGGTTTGAAGGTAATCACCAGCGTTATTTAACATTACATCTCTTCGGGATTTATTAGTATAAGTTAGTTCTTTAAAATTAATATGGTCAGTTGTAAATTAATATGGGAAAGATTATAGAATTTATCGGGCCCGTAAGAAACCATCATACGTATATTTCCTAAGAGAAAATTGTATATCCACAACTTTGAAAACCTACCTAAGGTTCCAAACTACACTTTATAGTCTAATAACTGCTTCCGAAGGAAGTCCTTGAGTAACTGACTCATACTCCGAAAAATTTGACTTTTATGGGAACAAGGATCCTGCAAATAAAATTTAGAATTCTAAAGGTATGCTTTTTGGAAACGCTTCATGTCTATACTAAGTAGTTCCGAAACGGTTAGGGCATAGTTAAGAGAGCCTGAATAGAATTTTATCTTGCTTATAGGTTAAGTTTGAACTACTCTTCGTTCCAGTGCTGCAGGCGAAATTTCAAAATATTTTTGTGATGCTACTTAAATACATATATACATATATAAATATACCTAAAAATACATACTTGTATACATTACTTTTGTATCTCTCAGTTGTAAGTAGCAGTGACGTTCACAACAGCGAAGGCCGCATAGTTTATGCCAATCAAGAACTTTTGCTTGCAATAGCCATGGGCACTAGCAGTAACAACAAAAGCAACACAAAGCGCTACTTAGATGTGATCCCTCTTGTTACCCCTGCTGCTTTTGGCATTAAATTGAAAGGCAAAAAAGCAAATTGCAGCAGCGGGAGACGACGGACGAACACCCTTGCTGGAATTAGTTTTGCTGCGCGCCACTGATTGGAAGGAGTGTAAGAAAGCTTTAATCCGCTTCGCCACCTCCACGCAGTTGTCTATTTTATTTACCGCCACACCCGCACCAAACAATAGGTAAAGGTGCGAGGTGCAAATGAAAATCATTGCTGCCAGCGTCGGCACAATGGAAGCAGGGGACATCATGAATTGAAGAAAAAACACTGACGCCGGTGAAGTTCGTATAACGGTCACCTGCAGGTGCAAAACCGCATGTGATGTCCTTTCGTGATGTGTCAGGATTTTTCTACGCTTTTCCTTGCCACTAACTATCATTTTCTCTATGGCCGATTGTCCTCGGTCGCGTGGTGTACCGCTACTTTTATTACAAATTGGTTTCCAGTAGTTTTCACATGTGTCACGCTCAAATTACTGCATATAACACGCATTCGTTAGCCGGCAAAGCGGAGAATGAAATTAACAAAGTGAAAATAACAAATAAAAAGTGGGATTGTTTTGTAAAAATAAAGAAGGAAATGAGACTATATACTTGTGGTTGAATTGAAGGACATGCGTACAATAGTTGGCTGCGCTGTGACAAAAAATGAAAACGAAAGTGTTTTCACACCACTTTTATATTGTATATATTTATGTAAGGTTATATAATGTTCAATACACTGAAAGAGTGTCTTGGATATATGGTATTATTTGAATATAACCAAGCACACCACAGTGCAAAGTTTTTGAATGTGAAAAAGCAAGCTAGGTTTCATGGATTTCTTTCCTGTAATTTTGATGACGAAAACGAATTATCCTCTGGAAGGCCAATTGTAGAAAATATCGATAAACATTGCATAAAAAGCCACTCGAAACCATTTAAATAGGACATGATACAAGAGGAACCGGATTTCCATCTGCGAATCACTGCTCAATCTTAACCCAGTCGAATCAAATTCAAACATAGACCAAGTGAAGACTGGCGGTCAGGAAGGTTTTACTGTGTATGGTGGGATCTACTAAGAACTGCTCCCCTATGGCCAAACCTTTAATTTGGATCTGTCAACGATTGGACCGTTCAAATGAAACAATCGCTCAAAAGCAGTCAGCTTTGGCCAATAGGGAATGAATTGTGTTCTATCAGGACGTCGTTAGAACACACACATCAATAGTGATCCAGGAGATCCTAGAGTTTGGTTGGGAGGTTCTTATGCATCTACATCTTGTACTCGTATAGTAGTTTATAGTACGGACCTGGAACCAAGTGTTTACTACCCGATTTGTCGATTTCACTAAACCTTTTATTAACAGTTTTTTTTCTTTAGAGGATTTGGTAAGTGGCGAATCGAACTAAAAACCCGTGTAAATGCAATGAACAAGTATATAGAAATATATAGTATGTAGCTGGAGGAAATGAGACTGCTTAAGTAAAATTCTATAATGAATTTTTGCCATTTATTATTATTTTCAGATGTATAGTCGGGAGTGTTTCAACACCTTTTTAGTATTTCTGTGCACTGTTAATCAACCTTAATGAATTTAGAAAAATAAACTGAGTTCTGAGTCTGAGTCCTTGCTTTACAAACACTTTCTTTAGTTTCCAAGCATACTTTTTCGGCTCATAAGTTAACAGAGCCATTGTTTTATATTATAGTATATCCAATTGGTTTATAGAGTTTATGTTTACTGGTTCATTTGCCATAACTGTTCACCTACATATGTATGATTATATTTCTCCTTCGCTTATAATTTTTCACCTCTCTCAAGGTGCGTTCTTTTATTCATTTGTTGTTGGATATGAAAGTAGTGAATAGTTGCGTTTTCACCTTTAATTTTTCACTTTGGCAATTTCGTTTTTATTTTTTTATTTTTTTTGCTTTATCTACTCCTGCTGCTTGTCATCCCTTTTTACTGATACGAGTATCACGCTATTTTTCGAGGGTGCATATAAATACCGGTAGATGTGTTAGTTTTCATGCAACATACGCGTATATGCCTGTATGAATGCGCTGCACACACAGTGACTCCTGCTATTTTACGCTTGAACTTTTGTCTCCGCTTGACACGCACACAAATAAATTACCCGAGCTTTTGTACACGTGTATCTGCTTGTAATGGTATGCTTGGAAATGCTTAGAAGGCTAAATAAGGTGACATCACTTGACATGAAAATTTACCGCAATTTTCACGTGTATAAAAATGGCAATTTTTTTTGCTTATAGTATATATGAAAATGAAAGCGAAAATTGACAAAAGTCATTGATTTAATTAAATTTATGTTCTCGCAGAGCTAAGTAATTTTCTGCTTTGCGAGGTGACACGGTATCTAATTTCTGTATTTGTTGGAGTGAATGAATTATGACTTATATGTTAGTATGTGTACTGTATAGTACTATATCTAGTAACGTTAAATAACAAATTTTTCAATAGGAAAGCCACAAAAGTAGACCGATAGGGACAGCAAACAAACCTTCAGTAAGGTTTGCCATTTCATTATGGAAAGATAAACGATCCAATAACAAATCGGAATTATTAAAATTTACTACTGAAATTCGGAGTTAGACCAATTTATGGTCGTCATACTAAACAGCATACTAAAAATTACACTGTAGAATGAATCGTACCTGATTTTTTTGTTTTGAGGTCTAGAGCTTGATGGGTTGGTCTACCGTGAGTGAGAGAGAGTGAACAGAGTTTGAGGAGTTATGAGATCCCAGAGAGAAACACATCACAAAACACCGGTGTTTCGATTGCCCAAGCATGATCCTTACGTTCTCCATTGGAGTGATCAACTCAGGAACCTAACCCAACTTAAAAGAGCAGTTATAAAGATTTATTTTCCAATCTTCCATACTAAGGTATGTACTAAGCTTTTCTTGCATTCTTTTGAATGGTAGGTGTCTACATATCATTAGCAGTATTATGACTCCCACTCTTAATACAGTGCAGAATTAGAAATCGCAAGCAGGTCTGAGGTTGAACTCGGAGAAAACGGATCTGCTTGTGATCACGAGAATGCACAAAATTCTTCCTGTGTGCAAAACTGCAAAAGTCGTATGCAAAACGGTAGTTCGGAAGTATACAAAATTCATATCGGCACTCGATAGAAGAAACTGCAGGAACATGATCGGAATACTAACTAGTCACTGTCTCGCGGCGAAATACGGCCGCAGGATGGGTATGACAGATCGAGAAAACTGCAGGAAATGTCTATAGCAATGCACCAGGGAAATATCCACTTGTCTCGCCTTGACGGTGTGATACACTGGAGGAGGTATTCATAGTGAGGTCGCATAGTTTGTTAAAACTCGCGGCAAGCGCAGGCATCCTACAGAATGACTATTCCTCTTGGACCTGGCAACTGGACTCCATCTGGTATCGCAACCTTCCATCAGAAGGTCTGTACTAGATCTTTAGTACATTATTTTGACGATAACCTTTTTCGGAGAAGTTAATAAATTTGCACTGATTTTTAAAGCGATTGGGTGAAAGTATATCTTTATCCTTGACTTTGTCGCATTTAAAAATATTTTCGACTCCCTTGATTAAATCTCAAATCCGCGCCGCAGCAGAGGTAAAGATCAACACGGTTGAGCATATAACCTTACTTTCATACATATGAACTAAGTATATATACTACTTTGATTTGTAAATACACAGACTATTACTATACCTACCCACACGCCCAGCAACTTGAAATAGCGAACACTGACTCTTGGGAGATTATGCACGTCACGTCCAGTCGGCACTTCGTTTGCAACTTACATTTCCACTCTCTTTTTAGCGACATTGTTCATTTGCACTTTGCTTTAAAGCTTTTTTTCCAGCTCTTTCTCCAACACTTACTAATATTTTGTGCCCCCAAATGCCCGATATTTTAAGAATTATGAATGCCACGTGACTTTCCACGCAACATGATTTGTAAATAACACAAACACGAACACACAATCACCCACTCGCCATAAGCCCCCAAAGCCTTGCCTCGAAATGATCTCACGCATTTGCTGGCCATTTGTGTGCGACACTTTTTGGCTTTACCCCACCCGACTTCGGTCGGCAACTACTAGCAACTGACCGGTGACCGTGTTGGCCTTGGCAGTGGCATGCCAGACGTCACTCGCGCGCTCAATCGGGCGTGTGCAAATGTGGCATAGTAAAATATTAGTAAAATATGCCGAAATTATGAGATTTTCGATTCGCCCCTCTCATTGGGATTTTATTTGTATGCAGTTTTGGTGCGCCTTGAACGGATTCCTCCTTTCTTTTTGTAGAGGCATAATTTATGTGCCATCGCCGGCTGCGAAAATTAGGCTATGGGGATTTAAATGCTTTAGTGCTTTTAGTGAATATAATTTGCTGAATGATTCTCTAATGTATAAGTGCTGGTAATCTTGGTAATAATAGTTTGTAAATGGCACTAAATGCGAGAAGAAATGAAATAAATAGAGGAAAGTGTTTTCATAGAAATTTATTATTTTTTTCTTTACACTACTAAGCATATTTTTGGCTGGTTTACGTGCTACGTCTCTATATACATAATATCCAAAGAGGAGAAGGCACCTTCTACAATTTACAGAATACCAATAGCATTTTACCGAACTAACGAGGACCATTTGAACAGCTGTCGTCGGAACGGACCCGGATTTTTATCCGAGGGATATATCAAATAGAGGTATTCAGACCTGAACATTATTTTTCTTTTTCTTTAATGGCGTAAACGTGTAGAAGTGTAGCCAGGTCCTTCACATCCGGCCTTCCCAACGGAGTGGAAGTCTTGCTCTTCCTCAGCTTCCGCCGGCGGATACTGCGTCGAAAACTCCCAGAACTGGTGTGTTTTCATCCATTCTAACGACATGACCTTGCCAGTGTAGCTGTTGTCCCTTAATTTGCTAAACTAAGTCAATGTAGTCGTATATCTCGTACAGCTCATCGTTCACTCGAATGCGATATTCGCCTTTGCCAACGCGCAAAGGACCATAAGTCATCGGCAAAGCGTTTTTCACGAAAAATTTTAACACCAAATCATCTTCCATGCCTCTGCACCATATAGCAGCGCGGGGATAATGGGTGACTTGTAGAATTTGGGCTTTGTTCGTCGAGAGAGGACTTTAGTTCTCAATTGCCTACTCTATTCGAAGTAGCACCTGTTGGTGGAAAAAGTTATTCTGCGTTGGATTTCGAGGGATATTTCGACTTAAACATTACTCTATTGAAATAGCTGATAGAAGCTACTCCCAACTAATAAAACGGTGACGTAAGCTTATCCTGCTATTATTGGCGTACATTAGCGATTCGTTGATTAGAACAGATAAATAATGGAATGGACACAAGCAAAACTATTAAGCAGTATTAAGCTTAGAAGTTCTTCTATGCTAGTAAACATCTCGGAAGGTCTCTATTCAAAGTTCATCGGTTCTGGTACTGTATGTGAATCAGTATGCCCATCTATTCCATATATAATTCTTTTTACTAGAAATATTTCACTTCCGATTGCTTTGCGAAATAGATTTTTAAAATATAATAGTTAGATGTATTCTGAATGTCATAGGCTTTTAAAAGGTTTAAGAGTGAGTAACGGTTTCTAGGAACTGTGAGAAGTTCATTATTCTTTGTGCTGCTTAATAGCAGGGCTGCTTTTCATGAACTCTTGAAAAATCCTAACAATACTGCACGAAAGGCTGGTTTCGTACCCTAAATCACAACAGGATTGTTCGAAGTACTTTATGTATAAGACCAAATCATAAAAAACTCCAAGAAGGTCCATTGTTTAGTGGGAACAGAGCTTTTATCAGCCTTGAAAATTTATTTATATCTTTTATTCTTTTGTAGAGATAATGGAGACATGATGTAATCCTTTTAAAAGTCAGAGCCAATTATAGCTTCTTGATGATTCATTGATTCTCGGAGTTAATGTTCAGGTTTACCGATCCGGAGGAATATGTACTGACTTACCGATTTCCCGAGGGATTAAAATAAAAGTGGTATATTACAAAACCCTGTTATATGTGTCTTCCCTTTATGCTATATTCGCAGAAGCAATTCATGCTCTTATTGTTCCACAAATAGCCTCCACGTGAGCCCGTAATTATCATAAACTTGTAATGAATATACATTATCCTGCGGTACGCTTTTGAGCCATGCAAAACATAACCGCAAAAAAAACAATTTTTTTTAAACACACATGTGACTGCAACGCTTTATGTCACATGAGTGGGGTATCAATTTTCAATGCGACAACAACAATGTGTGTGCGTGTAACGGGAAAAATGTGATAACCAATAACCGGGAGCGCACACATTATTAAAAAATGATAGAAAGTAATGCCAATAAAGCTGAGTGCTTCGCCCGAAATGAGCACAGCTCCAAATGAGAAGTGGGGGAGCGCATAGCTGCAGCCGAAGGAAACCGCTCATCTCGCACTAAGCGAGCAGGGCGTTGCGATAATACGAGTAATCGAAGTATTTGTGCCCTAAAATGGCTTTTTTATGCATGCGTATGGCCTCGGCTGTAAATGGCAAGCATTATATGAAATATGTATGGGACATTATGTAATATATACTGTATAAAATGTGTGTGTTTATGCGTAAGTACGCGTGGAAGGTATAGCTCTTAGAGAAAACCACATTTGGTTGGCGTTAATTTATGCGAAAAATTCCACGCATTTTAACGCGAACGAACACATATACAAATTACACACATGTATATACGTATGTATATATGGATCTTCGAGGTTGGTGTGACCAATATAGGTCTTCCTTCGTTAGATTAAAACACGTGTCAGGTTATAGTAATATTCTTTATTTGATAAAAGTGGCGTGTTCTCGTTGACTGTATGTAAAAGAATGGCGTGATCTTTTTGCGAAAGAATAATGGCAGTTCTGCTAACTGCGATGCAGATACATAAAATAAAAAGTGCTGCCAAACCATCGAATTGATGGTGCTGCCTTTGGCTGATAGGTGTGTTCGCGTACTACACTGCCACAGGTCTGTTCGGGTACTACACTGTCACAAGTGTGTTCGCGTACTACACTGCCACAACCAGCCCCCCTTTCAGTCTGTGTGTGCTTACAGACACAGACGTTTAGGGAATCGAACTTTTCTTCCCAGGCGAGTTGTGGTTTTTACTTGAGGGTCGCTGATCTCAGCTGGAGTAGGCCCTGCGTTCTCGTCGATAATGTTGTTGTTGTCGGTAAATGCCGCTTTCAGCCTGTCGATTGAAATTTTTCTAATTTTGTTTCGGATGTCCAGCGTGAAATATTTCGGATGACGTTTTATTACTGCGAATGGTCCGTCGTACGGCTGCTGCAGTGGTGGTCCAATTGCGTCGTTTCGCACGAAGACTTGCGTACATTGATGTAGTTCCTTTTGTATAAATGGTTTTATTTTTGTGTGGTGTGCCGTTTGTGTCGGTCGTATCGATTCCATTGCATGTCTGAATCCTTGAACAAACTCTGCTTCATTTTGGTACGGCTTCGGTTCGGTAAAAAATTCTGCTGGTAGTCGCAAGCTTTTTCCATAAACTAATTCCGCCGGTGTTGCCTTTATGTCCTCTTTAAATATTGATCGAAGTCCAAGCATGATGAGCGGTAACTCGATTGCCCAGTTTCGCCGATCTTTACATTTTAGTGCTGCTTTTAGTGTACGATGAAAACGCTCTACTAAACCGTTGGCTTGGGCATGATATGCGGTTGTGCGGAGGTGACGTATACTTCGTTGAGCTGCTTAAAAACTTGACATTCAAATTGTCGCCCCTGGTCCGTTGTAATTTTAGAAGGTACACCAAATCGCGCGATCCATGTTTCTATGAGTGTGGTGGCGACAGTTTCAGCAGTAATGTTCTTGATAGGTGCTGCTTCTGGCCATCGCGTAAATCTGTCGACGATCGTTAGTAAGTATCGGTAATCGTTTGAAGGCGGTAGTGGGCCGACTATGTCGATGTTAATATGGTCGAAGCGTGACTCTGTGGTATCGTACCATCCGGGTGTGGTCTTATTATGCCGCTGAATTTTCGATTTTTGGCAAGGTATGCACTGCCTGGCCCAGGTTGCAACGTCCTGGTGAATGTTGGGCCAGACGAATCTTTGTTTGATGAGTCGGGTAGTCGCTCGGATACCTGGATGTGCAATGTCGTGTGTAGCGTTAAAAATTGTTTTGCGACATGACTTCGGAATGTACGGTTTGCATTTGTTGTTTGAGATATGGCAATATATCTGTTGTGCTGAATTGAGCACGGGCATCTTAGTTAAAATTATGCTGTAGCGGTCGTTCCCTTGAAGAATGGATTTCAGTTCACTGTCCGCATTCTGTTCTGCCGCAATGACTTCGTAGTCGATAGGTTCGCGTTGCATTACATTGATGCGTGATAGGAAATCGGGTACTGTGTTTTCTTTACCCTTTACGTAACGTATGTCAGTCGTAAATTGGCTGATGTAATGCAAGTATCGGAGGTGTCGTGGCTCTGCCTTTTCGGGTTTCTGTTTAAAAGCGAAAGTGATTGGTTTGTGGTCGGTGTAGATCGAACAGCATCTACCTTCGAGTTGATCGGCAAAGTATTTAACGCTTTTGTATACAGCGAAAAGCTCTCTTGAGTATGTACTCCAATTACGTTGAGATGTTGTTAACTTGCGGGAAAAAAATCCTAGGGGCTGCGCCTCGTCGTTTTTGATTTGGTGCAGTACGCCTCCGATACAGTTGTCTGATGCATCGACTGATAGTGTGAGTTGTGCGTTTTCTTGTGGATGTGCGAGCAGGGTTGCATTGGCTAATTTTACTTTAAAATCGTTGAATGCTTTTCGCGACTCTTCGGTCCACTGAATTTTGCGTTTGTCGTTTTTGATGTTGCCCGGAATAAGAGATTGCAGGATATCTTGAGTATGTGCAGCGCCGGGTATAAATCTTCGGTAGAAGTTGATAATTGCTATGAAACGTCGTAGGTCCTTTGCGATGGTTGGTTCCGTGTAAGCGCTTATTGCCTCTACTTTTTCTGGCAGTGGCAAAATACCGTTGGGTGTGACCAGATGACCAAGATACCTCACGTTTGACTGACCAAAAACACATTTATTGGCGTTAACGGTTAAGCCGTGCTGCTTTAAACGCTCGAACACGATTCGAAGGTGTTGCTTATGTTGAGCTTCGGTGCAGGACGCGATGCAGATGTCGTCTAGGTATGGTACGACAAAGTCTAATCCTCGAAATACACTGTCGATGTGTCGTTGAAATGTTTGGCCCGCGTTACATAACCCAAATGTCATGTATCGAAATTCGAATAAGCCGAACGGAGTTGTTATGGCCGTTTTTTCGATGTCATCGGGATGCATGGGTATCTGGTGGTACGCTCTTTCTAGGTCGATAGTTGAAAATATGCTTTTGCCTGCAAATACTTGATGAAATGTTTGGATATTTGGAATGGGGTACCTGTCCTTTTCGGTGACGGCGTTTAGTGCTCTATAATCCCCGCACGGTCTCCACGTGTTGTCCTTCTTAGGTGCCATATGAAGTGGCGAAGCCCACTGACTTTTGGATGGCTGGCAAATACCCTTCGCCATCAGGTATTCGAATTCCGCTTTGGCGGCTTTTAGTTTTTCGGGTGTGAGGCGACGTGGTTTTGCGTTTACTGGTGGACCGCTCGTGACGATGTGGTGGAACGTTGTAGTTTTGACAATGCGTTTATTATGTGACGGTGCGAATAGTTCCTTAAATTCTGATAGTAATTCTGTGTATTTGTTTATACCAGTAACAAGTTTAATGCCAGTGGTAGCTGTAGCTCGCGTTATACCGTATGTATTTAATCTCGTCGTTTTATCTATTAGTGATTTGTTTTTTAAGTCTACTAGCAGGTCGTAGTGCGTTAGGAAATCCGCGCCGATAATTGGCGATTTTACGTCGGCTATGCAAAATGTCCATTCAAACGGGCGACGGAGGCCGAAATTTAGTTTCAGAGTTTTCTGTCCGAATGTTTGTATTGGCGTTCCATTCGCTGCGAAAATTGACTGGGTAATCGTCGGTTTATGAGTGTTGTTTGTTGCGGTTGCTGGGATTACCGATATATCTGCTCCGGTGTCGATGAGGAAATGTTGATTGTCGTAAACGTTTTTTATGAAAAGGCGGAGGTTATTGTTACCGTGGCCGAGCTGGCAAGCGCCTCCCATGGCTTGAGCTCGGGGTGCTAGTTTTTTTGGTCCTCCTGTGTGCTGCCGGCCGTACGGTCAAACTTGCATGGTGGCCTGCACTTACGAGCGCTCGTCCCGTATTTGTAGTGATATCAGCATGTGTCGTGGTGTTCGCGGCTTCGTGAACTCGATCGTGTAGGTGTTGGTCTTCGTTGGTTGTCGCGGCGTGGCCATTTGATGTCTCGGAGATCCCGTGAGAGCGCGTTGATCTGGCGTTGCATTTGTAGAATTGCTTGACTTGCAGGTTCATTGCCGGCGCTTTGCTGTGAGTGTGTGTTTACTGTCTGCTGAGGGCTTTGTTGAACAGCGTGTATGAAGGAGTTGCTGCCTTTAGTAGCCTCCATGATACGATCTGCCATCGTTGCTGCGTTGACCAATGTTATGTGCTCATCTGCGGATAGAATTGCGCGTATTTGTTCAGGCAGATTTCGGAGCCATAACTGCTTTAGGAGCTCGTCTGTAACCGGTGTAGCTGCAGCCCTTGTCCGCATTTCGGCTAACAACTGTGACGGTTTGCGGTCACCGAGTGATAAGTCGCTGAGCAGTTTGGTTAGTTTGGTTTGTGTGCTATCGGCAAATTCGTTGATGATTCGAGCCTTGAGGTTTTCGTACATTTTGTTGCGTGCTGCTGGATTGGTACGGAAATCAGCTAGTTTGTACATAACGCGCGTAGGCAGTTGTCCAATTATGGTATAGTATCGTTTTTTGTCGGATACGATGCCTGCCGCTTCAAATGCCGCCTCGACTTGCCAGAACCATAGGTCGGTATGTTCCTCAACGAAATCTGGGAGCTTAACTTTCCCATTGTCCAGTGTGTCCACCCGTATTGGTGCCTGTCGCTCTGGAGCCGGTGTCTCTTGCTCGTCGTTGTGCATATTTTATTTTCGAAAAATTTCCACTTGTGGGGATAGCCACAATGTTCTGCCGCTTCGTCGGGGTTACCAGTATGGATCTTCGAGGTTTGTGTGACCAATATAGGTCTTCCTTCGTTAGATTAAAACACGTGTCAGGTTATAGTAATATTCTTTATTTGATAAAAGTGGCGTGTTCTCGCTGACTGTATGTAAAAGAATGGCGTGATCTTTTTGCGAAAGAATAATGGCAGTTCTGCTAACTGCGATGCAGATACATAAAATAAAAGTGCTGCCAAACCATCGAATTGATGGTGCTGCCCTTGGCTGATAGGTGTGTTCGCGTACTACACTGCCACAGGTCTGTTCGGGCACTACACTGTCACAAGTGTGTTCGCGAACTACACTGCCACATATATATGTACATACAATGTATGTACATGTTCTTGTGAGGCTACCGCGTTGCTTGTTGCAAATTTATGCCTTTTTCATGGGGAGAGGGTTCTTTTTTTACGAAAAAATTGCTGTTTTATATCACACATACTCACATATTTGTTGCGAAGAAAAGTGCTGGCGAAATATTAAAGGGAAAATGTCAACGGAAATGATGATGACACTCGCATGATTATGTTCGGAACGTGTCAATTGAGCAATTGGCCTGATGCAACAAGCTTGTGAGCTCTTTTGAACATCGAGTATTGGAAAATTTGCACGCAAAACAACGGCAGCGAGAAGGGTGAAAGGATATAATTTTTAGTCTGTAAGCAAGAAGTGTTTTTTAGTGTAGTTAGGGTTCGCGGCCCATCTAAAACCTTTGCCGTACTTTGGCTCCGGCACACGCTTGCAATGCAACTTCACATTAAAGTGAAAAAATGTCAGTTCTTTCCACATTTGAGTTTGAACCCATTTCCATCACGAAGCTCCCCGAAGGGGAAACCGAATGCGCAGTTTGGAGCAAACTCCCCGATCAGACCACGTAACCGAAACTACTACCAGTTGAACTACCATACAGCTCTGAACTGGTGTCCAGGCGTTGGACTTCATACCCACATAACATACACACACCACTCATTCAAAAACTAACCCTAATTAACAGTTAAACACCTTCACCGCTTAAACAACTCAAGCGCAAACGACCCTAACTGTTAGGCATTCCGACTAGTGGAGATCACACCGTTAACATTTAAACGTCTATCAGTCCAGCTAATCGCCATACCACCCAGATCCCTAATATCCGAGTACATCTTACATTCTGACAATATATGCACCCAGTCCTCTACCTCCAACCCACAAAAACAACCCGACCTATCAGATAGGTGTCTCTGGTGCAAAAATGGATTCAGAGGCCCATACTTCGTGAGTAGAAGACTGGATCATAGTCAACAAACCCAACGCCCGAATGTACTCATAAGTCACTCGGACTATTGTCACAACGGTCTTGTCACC
The DNA here is from genome assembly GCF_023373825.1 of Bactrocera dorsalis. NCBI lineage: Eukaryota > Metazoa > Arthropoda > Insecta > Diptera > Tephritidae > Bactrocera > Bactrocera dorsalis. The sequence goes on from NC_064307.1 coordinate 11,388,650, forward strand.
TCCACCTGGATCTATCATCCAAAGATTTATGGTCCTTTGCGTTTTGACAACGGCGAATACCGTAGTCGATGGAACTGGATGAGCTGTACGAGACATACGACTACATTGACTTAGTTTAGCAAATTAAGGGACAAAAGCTACACTGGCAAGGTCATGTCGTCCGAATGGATGAAAACACACCAGCTCTGAGAGTACTCCACGAAGTACTCGTCGAGGAAAGTAGAGGAAGAGGAAGGCCTCAACTTCGTTAGAAAGACCAGGTGGACCCCAGAGTATTCTACGCAGTATTCAACTAGGGAAATAGAGGAAGAAGAAGACATCTACTCCGTTAGAAGGACCAGCGAGACCTGGCTACTCTTGGAAACTCCACTTAGCGCCAAACAGCGAAAGGGAAGATCGCCCGCCGCGGTTTCTACGACAATAATAAAGAAGAAGACATTGCAGTTATCAGATTAATCGACTTTAGTAGGCTTTATAACATGTTTGAAAACATCCAATACTGGAAATGAGGTTATATTCTAATTTCTACAATGGAATCTAACAATCGAAACAGCCATTGCCTGCATTTCGGTGCCCAGGCCAAAATTTATATTAATCATTGCAATAAATTATTTCTCTCCAAAAAAAGTTCGAAAGTATTTAATTTTCTACAAAATTTTAAGTACTAACTAAGCCCCCAGTGACATTTCTGACAACTACAACAAATAAAATTATTTATTTCAATGAAATGCACGAAATTGAATAGAAGAGCGAAAAATGAATTGAAGTAAGGGAAATGAACGACGCAATGACAAGCTGCGAATCTGCTTTAGAAATCGCATTGTCCTGCTCACATGCACTTAAAATGCGAACTTCTCTAATAGATTTTAATCAGCCGCGGGCTATTACAGCTGCCAGTCTAAGCATGCTGTGAACTACAGCAAATTTTCGGCTAAAGTTTTGTGTAGTTGCATGCTTGTGTGTGTCTGTGTGTTGATTGTGGCACGAATGGTTCTATTCTTGTAGAAATTAAAAACGCCACAGGCGACATACGCCTGTCACAAATGCGACTTTAATTATACCGCTAATGCGGCCTGCTTGGATTTCCATACACGTCACATCTTCAGCTCTTTAGGTCTTCTTCAGCGGCACTTGGCGTGGCGCGTGGACCCTCGGCACTTGAAGACGCTCTCAGTAAGTTGTCAGGCAAGTTTGTGTCTTCTGAGGAAAAAAAATAATTTTTCTTGTTTTAACGCGCTTTTTTGTTTAGTATTCCTTATTTTTACTTGCAAAGCGCACACATGCACCCTTCAGTGCGAGGCATGCCATGAAAGTTGCCCGCCGGCGATGTGACACTGTTCCTGCAGTCCTGCGTAGGCGCGCCACATGACGCCAAAGGCTTGTTGCACTGCTGTTGCTGCACTGTGTGCAAGCGTTGGCGATAGCGTCACTGCTACTGAACCCACTGCCGCGGCCAAAGCTTGCGCGCAATACGCTCTAGCCGAGCCATCAGTGGTTTGTGGGTGTTTTCCGGGCGGTTCAAGCACTCCGTTGTGGTCGCTTGCTGCTGCGCTCGCTGTTCGTTGTTGTTTTGGTGTTTGTTTTTGTTTACATTCGGTTTGGTGTCGTTTGGTGGCGTTGCTTATTAGCGACCTCCATAATTTGCCAACCGTTTTTCCAGCAATTTACTCATCTCTTCAGGGGTTTGTCGCCTAATGAGCTCTTTGCCACGCGGCTTCAGCCACGACTTTGTGATGTCGTCATTGTTGTTGCTGGCTAGTGGCAAGCTATAGCCGCGCAGAGTGGCCCAGCGTGTCTCCATATGCTCTCGTATGTAATCATTCCATATCCTTGAATGGGCACAGACACACATACGTGCTCTTAAGCAGCTCCTTGTGGCACGTTTATGGTTGTTCTACTAAAATAAATACGAGTTTATTCTAATATTTTCAACATAAAATGCAAAAAATAAAGTAAAATAAAAGTTGTTGTTTGCTGTCATTTCAGCACTTTGACACGTTTTCGCATTTTCCACATCATTTGGTTTTGGTGCTCGAAAACTTTCCAAACACATTCGGGCTATTCTTAGTATGCCAAATACAGAGAATTTAACGAGTTTGTTATGCGGTTTACTTTAACTTAAAACTAGAGACTTAAACTGCCGGTTGCTGGTTGTGTGGAGATTATGAGAATTTAAAGCATTAATTTACCGAGGTCAGTCAGAAACTGGAAGCGAAAATTTATTGCCTACATTTCGGCGCCAAGATAAAAAGTCTTTATAAACAAGGCAGTGTCATGCAATACTACAGACAAGTGGTCCATCTTTTTTAAGTTGCTTGAAATGCTTGCGGCATTTCGCCTGATATATCATTTTCCTCAATAGTTGGGATTATGGAGACTTTGCTATCGATTCTATATATTATATATATTATATTATATATTTCACCTGAGCTCAGCTAATAATCTGCATGACTTACGTAAAATATACATTGTTAACTCTTTGATGTATTAAATTCCCAACCAATTCTTGGTACTCATCGAAAATCTTATTTGGAAGAGAACATCGAGAAATCGAGCACTAGTCGAAACCTCTTCTAATGTCAATCGTACTGAGATGGCTAACTTTTTTTCGATAGTTCCCAGTTCCAGAGTTCGACAAACAATTTAGAAATCATCCGAGAGTTGACAAATATTGCCAGAATATCGATATTAACATCCCAAACTTGTGAGACATAGATCCCAACTTGATTAAAAAATTTTGTTCACCGGAGCCAACAAAACCTTTTCAACTATGAAAGCCAGTATTTTCCTGATATTTTTCTTTCCTTACATTCTTTCTTACTTAAACTATCAGTAATAAATTGAAAAACTGATTAAGTCTGAATATTTCAGGCCCAGAGATTGAAGTTTTAACTATTAAACAACCCATAAATAGTTAGCCTTGGTTATGCGGAAGCTGCGGTATCGGAAATTATGAAACATTGCACTGTAAGGGTTATGTAATAATTAGGAGATCTATAATGAGATCAGCGATTACCCAGAACTTGTGTATGAAGTTCACTGTATGGTAAATTTTCAAAAGACTTAAAGCATAGGAGATGACTATAAATTATTCTTGAACAAATTATAACGTTTGACATTAGAATAAATCCCATCGATTCGAACTTGAGGTTGTGTTCGCAAAAGTGGGATCATTTGTAATGACGAAAAATTAAGCATGGAAAATGAAAGAAACCTCCACAAAATTTTAAAATCTTTTTAAATTTTTTGGATGATTCCATATTTTTTGGGAACTCTAACTGATTCCTGAAACAGAGTAAGACCGAAAATGGAGGCTCAAAGTTTGGGAACAGACTTACGACCTTCAAAAACTTCTGAGATCTAACGTGGTTTTGGAGTAACTCGATCCGAGACTGTGAAGTCCATTCTTAACTTGAAAGGCCCTCCGCTAAAACTTATTCTTCAACTCATTTTTTTAGGCAAAATAATATATCCCTTGTTACCAACTAAGAAGCAAATAAAACACACCTCTTCCTCCACCAACTAGCTCACTCCGCTTGTCAGGTCAGTCTCTGCGGTCAATCATTTGTCTGAGTGATTGTAAAAAAGTTAAAGATAAAAGTTTAACAACCGACGTGGCAATAAAAAAGACACTCTTATCATTTACTTACACAACAAATTTATTAGCGGAAAAATGGAAAACAGCTTTTTATCGCAACACATAATGAGGTCAATAAAATGACCCGCACATTCGTAATGACAACGAAGTTAGAGTCGGAGAGAAGTAGAAGAACAATCAGGCAACCATGTGAACAGATACCGTTAACCGCAAAGATACTCGTGGCAAGAATCAAAGACAGCTGTTAAAATGAAACGAGACACTTGCTTGTCAGCGACTGACCGAAGGACAGAACGCAAACGCCTTACAGACAACTTAACTTAAAACAACAATACTTGTAATGTTGACAAAAAATATATGCTACAGTAGTCATACTATTTATGTGTGCGTGGGCGTTCAGAGTAGAAAATAACAGACATCATAGAGTTGCCGTTATTTGGAACCCTCCTTCAACTGTCGGCCGAAATGTGCGTCGGTGGGCGTGAGTCAGGGTGGATGTTTTCAATTTGTAATTTTTTAGTTGTTCAGGGGGGGAAGGGGGGTAATGGCAATATAGTAGACCCTCAACTGCTCTCAACCGCCCCACGTTGGTACACGTGTACCGGCAATGAATTTTATTTCGCAACTTTTGAATTTGTCACCACTGTCATTGTTTTTGTTTCGTAGTGCGGGTGAGTTTTTTTACGCTGTGTGGGTTTTCGGGTGGGTGATAATAATTTTTTGAGCGTGTGACGCAGACAGTCGTCGTTGTCGTCGTCGGAAGTGTCAAGTGTGGCAATAAAAATGTCAGCGCATATCTCATGGACCACATCAACACCATTAACAACAACAACAGCAATAGTAACACAGAGTAAACAACAAAAAAATGTAAAACAACAACAATCACATAAAAATGCCAACAACAACAAGCGTAAAAACAACAAAAATAAAATCAACTGTGACACGAACACTTCAGTATCAGTCGCAGCATCAGCCATCAGCATCAGTAACACCATCAATAACAACAACATCAATGTGATTAACAACAACGCCGGTGCACACAACTCGCAGTTGAAGTAACAGCCAGAAAGCCAACGCAATAATATTATTCCGATATTTATTTAAAAACATGCGAATGTGTGTACAGTGTGTCCGATATATGTTCAAGAACTGATAAAAATGCCAAATTAATCGAAAACTGTACTCAAAGGTTGAAGGTGAAAAGTACAGAACCTCTACAATCACAAAGAGTTCGTATATCCATAGTGGATCTTATTGACTTCTGCCACAGAGGTATTGTCGTAGCGCCAATTGTTCCTCCTCTTCGCTGCTTGTCGCCATGTGTAGCCAGGTCCTTTTCCTCCTGGTCTTTCCAAAAGAGTGGAGGGATGATGAGACTTATAGAATTAGGTCTTTGTTCGTCGAGAGAGGACTTTACTTCTAAATTGCCTAATACATATATATTCTTCCCATCTCTTTACTGTCTTCTTTTAAGGAGTTATGCATCCACTCCGACAGCAGAACTGCTATACAGGCCTTGGACCCGCTGGCCTTACCAGGCCTGTGTGCCTGGTCACAGCGGAATCGTCGGGAATTGTAAAGCCGATGAGCTAGCAAGAAAAGGCATCTATACCCAAATAACAATAGGATGGGAACGAGCTGGCGTTTCGCTGTGATTCGGGCGATGGATTGTGGGCTTGCGAGTATCTGCTGGCCCAGAGCGGAACGTAAAAAAATCCATTCAATTGCTAGCTTTTAGCAAAGCTCACATCGCATGGTGAGACTAAAGATTTTGGAGGACACAACTTAACAAAATTGTTATTAGGAAGATAAGATGGAAACATCTAGACAATTTCTGTTCCACTGAAACGCCTGAAATATTGCGTGAATGACTGTTTGTCCTGCAAATGGTAAAAGAAGCGTTAAATATGTGAAACTGTCACCAAGTGCAGTTATTGTTGGCTTCATTCTGCGCTTCGTGATGGACGACTCAGACGTGCAACGACGGACTTTATACGTTTTGCGTACATAAAGTGGTTGGGTATTAGTGGCGAAATGCCTGTAGTTGGATATGGATCAACACAACTACAGTTATATTTACATTCAACTATCGCTTGGCATCTTATGGTTTATAATAATGCTTTTAAGTTACTCATGCCACTTATGCGCTATATTTATATTTTTATTTGCTTATTCCTAGTTTATATGTTTTCATTTTTTCATATTTTGTGTCATGCCATTGACAATATTTAATTTTAGCTATTATATTTAATGAGATTACGCGATGGTCAGATGTATAAAATTGAAAATAATCAGCATTTCAATAATCATATTAAAGATTGGTTATAAAATCGGTTGTTATTGAGGTTAAAAAATGGCAATAAAATATTTTAAATTTGTTGCAATTCAATACATAACAAATTAATGGTTAACAGAACAAATTTAAATGGCTATAAGAGCATAAATATATTTTTTAATTTTAATAAAATTTTAGATATGAAAAAATATAATTTATCATTTTTTTATATTTTTTTGATTTAACAAAATTTAACTTTTTCCACATTTATTTTATACATATTTTATTCCATTGTCCCATTCTTTAATTATCATACTTGTATCTCTGGGCAGTTGCCTGCTGGCTAACTTCCACTTCACACAAAACTTTCTAATTAGAAAAGCGCCAAACGTTACATCAAATGGATCATAATGCCCACAATTACAATAAAAAGTAATTAGCATAATTTGTTAGAAAGAAGTACACCATTACTTAGTTAAATGGATGCCGTAGGCTGATAGTGATTAGAAGACACTTGCGAGAAAGTGAGAGAATATTTAAATAAGCAGAAAATTCTTTTAAATAATTCTAAATTGGATTAGTGAAATGAATATATTTAATATATATTATACATAATACATTTTTATTGAAATATTTAAATGCCATTTAACGTTGTTCCAATAATATCGCTGTGGGGAGGGGTAATCCTAAGAAATCATGTTTAATTTGCTGAAAAAGTAAAATTTATTTTATGAGTACTAATAATCTGGATAGTGGAACCTCGGCTGCATAATTTTCACACGACGGATGGGTTTGATAACAAAATCATAGAACAATATTTTAGTACAGCCACTTTATCAAAATTTAATCGGATTTACAAAAGAAAATGTATTTTCACATATTTTTATACTAATCTTTATTAATGCCTTGAAAATAGGCTCCTCAGCCAGTGACAGAATGCCAGACCTTAATATAACTTTTCTTGCTGTAATCCTCGGCCTTTAGCGCCACTGAATTTCGGTATTTTCGATTTTGGCAAATTTTTGTAGCTCAATTCGCTAGAATGATACACAGTTTCGACGCGATATTTATGGCATAAACCCATGTCTCCTCGCGAGTAATGATGTGTTTGCTAAATGTAGGGTCCTCAGCTCTACCTCTACTCGATTTCGTGTTTGCAAAAGATGAAGGTTTGTTGATATGAGTATGTCATCCTTCATTCTCAAAGCTTTACCCGAAATGTCTTGAGTTGATTCATAAGGCATGTTCAGTCTTATCTCAACAAAGACAGTCATCATTAAGAGAGGTGGATGGACGCCACGAGTGACTCACTGAATGCTTTGAGCCACTCAAATACTTGTGTTCATTATAAGGTAGACTCCTCTGGGTTTTGTGGTCGTGATTGCATTGAAAACACAAAACTTCAAGCATACTTGTTAATTTTTTTCATGGTGAAAATTGCCTGACAAACTTATGACAACCGAGGATGTTCAACACACCCTAATTAACATATGGAGATCATATAACATTATACTAATATTAGAGCGTCATGAAGATTTTAGCCATAATCGTCATCACTCAGATCGTCATGAGCGTTTTTCTACTAAAATTCGAGCCGAGTGAGTTTTTATAGTGCTCATGTTTCAAAAAATGTTGAACGCCACAAGAAATTGTTATACTTAAAAACTAAAAATTTAATTCTAAAATTTAAAATTATTTTAGTAAAAATATCCAGCTTTGTGATAAAGCTGACAAGTTTTACATATTTCTATTAGAGTTGTTATATTTTGAAGACAAAAGCAGCACCCTTCGTATATATGTACTTATATTCCAGGCTACGACGAAAATATTAACATTGGAATTTCAAGAGCTTACTTTTTTCTTGTTGTTTTGATACTAAGGGTATTCATAAGCAGGAATCACAGGAAATTATATTTTTGTTCTATGTTCGTGTGTTTTGCAGCGGGACAAGAACAATTTTTATAAGATATACATAGATTGGATTATAATGTTTTTTGAACTTTATGAGAACTTGCAACTTAAACATTTAGAGCTTTTTCTTACCTCTTATAAATCGAGAGCTCTTACTTGACCATAAAGCAATCCAAAAGCTATGACGCCTTTTCGAGGTAATAAATATCGTGTTAGATTACAAAGTGATCCACTAATGTTTTTTATTTTTATTTTTCATATACATTTTCTAATTCACAATTCATTTGCTACAAACTTTCGGTATTTTGCATTCAGATATTAATTTGCATTTACTGTGGCAACCACGTAATTTTATTATTTTTCATCCGAAGCTCATCAGGCAACAATTATATGCATATGTACTTATGTATATAAGACAAACATATTTATATACTGGAAAACAAACATTTGCTCATTGCTTGCCTCTCGGTTTGTCTGTGCTGCTCATTTATATCATCCTGTTGCATACTTTTGAGCACCAAGCATTTCCTTCTACCTCTTGTGCATCTGTGTGTATGTCTGAGCATTGGCTGCGAGTGACTACAAAAATAATTTCCTCACTTTTAGCATTATCTGCCGTTTAATTTGCAGTGCAATTTGTTTTCGCTTCTTCCCTTAATTTTTTTTGTTCGCTTTTTTACTTTCTTGATTTTAGAATACCTAGTGCTTACTTCAGCCACCTTTCGGTCAGGCAAATTGTATTTTATTCAATTTAGTACTTTTCCCTTTTGCCCTCGCTCACTCACTTGTTGGCGCCAGCAGTCAGCTTGTTTTCTTAGTAAAATCGAAAAACGCTCGCGCGCCAAAAGGTATGCTTTACTATGCAGGACACCGGCGGGATTGGCTATTTTCACAGCTGACTCCTTTTGTTGATTTTCGCCGTTACAACTTCAAAGCGATTGATAGCAATTCGTTGCCAGGTAACGAGATGAGGAAGCGATAAAGCGTAGAAAGAAAACAAGAAAACATTTAAGCGATCTCCGGAATTATTTTATTATGCAGCTTAGGCGAAATTCACATAAATTACCGAAATGCTTGTGCGAGTTTTTCTTGCCGAAAATTATTATACCCGCACGGGCGGGTGGTCCTTTGGTAAACAGCTGCTGGCGGCAATTTCCTTTGACACATTGCCGAGCTAACTTTCGGCACACAAACCGTTAGCAGGCAGCACTCGTGTCGCAAGTTTGTTTGACATATAAACAAAAACAAAACAAACAAATTGTCACTTGCACGCATAACGGTGAATTGGAGGGGGGAGGCAGATGAGTGCTTTAATGCTTGGAAACGCTGCCGGCAGACGCCTATGAGTTCAATACAAAACCTAACCTAACAAATGCCATTTCAATGTGTGATTATATGTGTGAGATTGTATGTGTGCCTGTGTGTGTGCGTGTGTCTGTCTGGTTTATGTTTTTGTTTATTTGTGTTGGCATGAGCTTAATCGCTGCTTACGTGGCGTTATTGTAACAACATAAACAACAACAAACACGCGCGCAAGCAATTATCACTAGCACACACGCACACCCTTGCAACTACACACACACACGCATACATATACATGATATCAATGGCATACAAGCGATAACCTCCGGATATTCATGTTTACCGGCAACAATTAATACGCCATTTATTTGCCATTAATTACATTATAAGCATAAACAATATAATAATTAAATATGTATGCACACACACTCACATATATAATTACATATAAGCACACATATTACTCAAACTACACTCACACGCGTAAAATAAGTAGTGAGCGCACGGCGAAGTCAACGAAATGTGTTTATTTGAATACAATATTACATGGGTATTACCCATACATACATATAGTCGCATGTATTGCTGTATACTTACCGTTATTCGCACATATCTACCGTATTAAAATGGCCTGCAGACACGTGATGGCACGTTATCAGCGACAAAACAAATTGCAACGGGCATTTTTGATAAGGTCGAAAGGTGCTTTAACACCTGCGCACACACACATGTATATAAATATATATATAGGTGCATATAAATGTGAGAATAAGTATGTGCGCCTATAAGTAGGCTTATAGTAAACAGTTATATTAAGTGTAAGTGCACTTATCTCATATGCAATGCTAAAGATATACCTAATTATGTATGTATGTGTAAATAATTTAATTTGTGTGCATGTAGATATGTGAATACAGATATATTCATGTTCACTTATGCGCATTTTCAGTCAATTCTGCAAGCAAAACTGTATTTAATGCAATTACTTAGGCTAGTCTCTTTAATAAGCTACGAAATTGTGGTTTTACCGTTTAGCTTCGGGCTACAAATGATGTAATTAATCATGTATAGGGTGACAATAAAGACAAAATGAAAGAGAAGAAGAAATTATGATTGAAATTTTTTTGAAAATATCAATGAAATTTTTAGTGATATTTCCTTAAAATTAAATAAAAGCGTCAGAGGCACTAGATTTTACAGCTGAGATGATACAAAATAGTTTTAAAGAAGCCGGTGTCAACATTTGACAAAGAGCGTAGTACTGTCCATCACATATCTCGGTAAAAAAGTATCAAAATCGAACTACAACTACTGAAGCCCACAGATACCGAAAATGTCGATGCCAGTTTTTAAAGCGAACATGTTTTCGAAAATTTCGTTCAATCAGGGAGATATATTATTGAAAATCGGAAAAAAAATTCTCTAATAGTACTATGTCCGTATGTAAAATATAGGTTGAATCGGATCAATATTAGGCTAACCTCCATATACCTCTTATAAAGCTTTTCGAAGTCCGAGTGGACTTTATACCGCATATACTGGTCAATATGTGAGTTATCGTAATGAAATTGAAAAGAACGTATTTCCCTGTATCTTTGTGAATAAAATGGATAACCTTGGGTGAAAACTTGCCTTAGCCTCTATAAAAATAAGAGCAAAGCTTTATCTGCCGTCCTCTAAACCCTACACAGTGAATTCCGACTTTCCAGCTAACTTTAAACCGTTTACGTCGTTAAAAGAGTGTGATATTTTAATAAAATTAGTGGAAAAGTTTTCCTAAAGTTTTGTGGTTTTGTGCTTAACCAACCAAATCAATTCCGATATATTGGTTGACGTTTTGCCTTTATTTAGCATCTTCGGTTGAGTTTATGCCACATATATCACATTTATAGAAGATTTGAATATAGTATTAGCTGACGCAAAGTAAAATACATTGTGATAAAAAATCGCCCGGAAAATGTAATTAAATTCTCCGGAAAACCGATATTTCAAAACAATGTATTATGCTAAGTTGGTAGGACTGTCTTTAATTACTACGCCAAATATGAGCGCGATCTGTGCATCAGCGTGTTTTAGCAGCTGCTTAAGTCGGTACACCTCAGAAAAGCGTTGCGATCTTAACTATGGAGTCCGTTTAAATGATTTTGGTTGATATTTTATTAGGAAACGCGTACTTGCTCAATTTGTTCCGATAAAGTTAAATTATCTTCAAAAAGAGTACCGTAAAAAGAGCAAGCTTGATCGTGCGAATTCCGATCACACATTCATGGAGAGCGGTGTAACTGCCGATGAGACATGAGGTTATGAGTTTGACATGCAAACAAGTCAAGAAGAAAAAAAAACGAGCCGAATTCAAAACATGCCAAAGTCGCTCAAAAATTAAGGTGATGATCATTGTTTTTTCGATATTCTTCGTGGTTTCGTGCATCATGAATTTGTTCAGGAGGGAGATGGTCAATAAGGAGTTCTATTTGGCCATATTGAGACGTATGCGTAAAGACATCCGTCATGAATTCAATTAATGGATTTTACACGATGATAATGCACCATTACATCGAACCATCATTGTGACCGAGTTTAGAGCCAAAAACGTAATGAATATCATCGATTCACCTAACCAACGTATTCACCTAATTTTTTGTTCCCAAAACTGAAATTGCCGCTCTGTGGAACCCGTTTTAAGTCGATCGAAGAAATAAAAAAAAAAAAATCGCTGAAGGAGCTGAAGACCATCCCAAAAAATGCTTTTGAAAATTGTTTCGAGAACTGTTTCGAGTATACGACTTTTAATAAGACTTAATAAAATACTTTATTTGATTACAATCTATTCATGATTTCATCGAATAAGGAATATTGATTTCTTTCATAGCATTTATTAATCTAAAGTTCTACCAACAGCCGAAGGTATTTCTACAGCTTTTATCCTTGTAAGTTTCAAAAATATTATATGTTCAGCTATATCCTCTTAGCACTTACTTTCTTGTTATCTTATAAATTAAGTCATAATTTAAAGAAAAAACAATAGATTTTTTCAAATCTCTGTCCTTGAGACGCTCTGAATGTACCTTTGCCATTGCGATGTAATTGCCTACCAAGAAGGCAATGGATTTTATTTTCATAACCTTCAAACCAAAAAAAATTATTTATAACCCAAGTGCATTTTTAACCTTTTATTATTCACATTCTATAATCAGCCGATCAATAGAACTGAATGCAGTTGTACTCTAACTGTTCTTAATTTTGCATGCTCCCACGCTTCCTATCATACTATCTCAATGGCTCTGATTCCAAGGTATGCCGGTTTACATTTCCGGTTGAACTTCCAGTTGGCCAATAAGAATGGTTATCTATATGGAATATAGTTTGCTTATTGAACTAGTAAAAATACCACTTTCATTATTGACAAAAACAAGTACTCTGGCGTCGTTTTACATTGAAAATGTATGATGTCGGATTTTTCAGGAGCTGTGAACACACGGTCCCAACACTTTTCCATCGATGCGCGGATTTACAGCGCGGCAGATTTGTCAGCACTGCGGTGCCGTTTAGGTTGTTGAAAGGATGAGTGAATATTACAATTATTCTATTCTTTTGAGGTCTTTTGAGTGAATTTCTTCACCTAACTCTATTAAGTTTGAACTTTTTGCTGATTGCAGCATTTACTAACTCAAGCCTAGGGAAAAGTAGTTTTGTAAATATACATTAACAAAAGGCTAATAGTATATGAAAAATGACAGCCTTGACAGTAGTTCAGTTGACTAAACGGCTTACAGATATAAAGGCAAACGTGTACCCTCATATATGGATTATTGTTTACAAGGAAGACTTCTCCTCCGTACACACCAAGTTCTGAAGAAGCATCATAGATGTGACATACGAACATTTCTAAGTACGACCTCACCATAACTCCACAAAGTAGCTAATAATTGTGCAATAAGCTGTCAACAACAGCTGTTGATGTCATAAAAACCTTTTGAAGATGCGCCCAACCAGTCAACCAACCAACCAACTAACGATGACAACAACACCGAACTGTCGCCGCAAGGCACTTGAACCAGCTTCTGAGAAATCTACAAATACATCCTTACAGTACCACGCACACACTTACATACATACGTACGCATATACAGTAATCGCTTCGTCCTTTGAACTGCCTGCTCAGCAGCTTGTCATTTTTGTAACGGTTTGCCACAACCGAAAACTTGTTTGTCTCATCATCTTCGCAAAATGTTGTGTGCGTCGTCCGACTGCGCTGATAATTTGCCACAATTTACACTACATTGTTTGTTGTTGTGGGCGGAAGTGGGGCGGAGATGTGGGTGATATCGTCGATTGGGTTGCAATGAGGGCGTCTTTTTTATGTCTTCGTAAATATGGATGTACTGGATAATTGCATTGATAAAATCATTGATGAAACTGGTGAAGAAGAAGACAAGAAGCAGATTCGCATTAAATGAGGGTCGAGCCGAGTCAAGTCGCACGTTGGTAGTGTTAAGATACTAATTGAATGTTAATCGTTTTATGGCTGAGCGCCCAATTGTGTGTCTGGAAACATTCTCAAAATGACGCAGGAATGGAGATTGGACGATTAAATGATGGCATTTTAATGTCAACAGATTGTGATAGAGCAATAAAATGGACGCAATTTGCATAGTTCAGAAGGTGAGTGGGTGTTTTGTTGTAAAATGTTGGGAGCTAGGACAATGCTAATTTGTTAATAGGAAATTTAATTATTTGTTTTTGTATAACAATATTAATTTTTTATACTATTGTGGTCTTTTCTATAAACATTTCGTGATACTGCCCATCTGATTGAAAGCATTTCTATAACAAAGTTTTTTTTAAATATCATTTATTTGATACAAATATTATGATATTAAAATTATTCCACCAATATATTTGAATAAAGGTTTTAAAAAGGTGGCAACACTTCTTTAAAATATTACTAAATTTTATTAGTTTAAAGCTTTTTTATTAGATACCCATATTGTAATCATTTTTTATCATTACCAATTAGTTTTATTTTAAAAAGTGTGGCAACCTTGCCAAAAAAATTTTCAACCGTAAGCTTTTCCAAGTTTTAGTGCAGCTACTATATATTAGATATAATTTAAACATCTTTATGTAGAAATTTGAAATAGGTGGCAACCTCGCCATAATTTTTACTTACAGAAAATTTCAGAATCCTTTTATTTCTTTGTCTATAGTGTAATTTTTATTTTTTTGGGAATGAAATTGCTTCAATATTTTAAATAGGTGGCAACTCTTCTTAACTATATACTCAGTCGCAAATTTTTTTTTATTATAAATATTGTATATTCCATTGTATATTTATAGATATTGTAATAATTTTTCGTTATCAATCTTTTATTAAAAAAAAACCCAAGTGGCAACCTTTTCTGGAAATATTTTCAACGGTAATCATTTCTCAGTGTCTATTCTTTCTGCTATGAGGTATATAAAACTTTAAAATTTTTTACACACATTTTCGAAACATGTGGCAACCTCGTCTATATTATCTTCTACAAAATTTATTCAGAAAGGTACTCAAATTTTAAAATTTTTTATCTTTATTGTAATACAAAGAGATTATAGATATTATAATAATTTTTTTCGTTATCAATTTTCTATTGAAAGCAAAAACCAAGTGGCAACCTTTTCTGTAAATACATATTTTCAACGGTAATAATTTTTCAGTGTTTGTTCCATCTGCTTTGTAGTATAAAAGACTTTAAAATTTTTACGTTTATTTTTGAAGCAGGTGGCAACCTCGTCATGATGGTCTCCAACAAAAAATTTTCGAAAAGGTACTTAAACTTTTTATTTCTTTATCCATATTGTAATATATTATTTGTTTTATGAATTTAATTGCATTAAAAATTAATCCGGTGACAACTCTTCTCAAAAGTAAAAATCCTTCCTAGAGAGCGCCTGTTTATTTTTGGTCCGATTTCCAAATTCATCATATTAAAAAATGAAATTAAAGTAACATTTTAGTTTTATAGAATTTGGTTTTCTATAATTGTTAATGACTGTCTGGATTAATCTGGACCGATCATGAAGATTCGGAAACTGTTATTCAAACTAAGATAATGTCTTTGATCGATATAGGTATATTTTATATACTATAGATCCCGCTACGGAGAAGAATATACTACTCGCATCGGTTGTATTTCTTTAGCTGGCTTAAATTTTACCTAACATAAAAGCTATTACGAAAGCTTGGTAGCTAAAAGATGAGATAATAAATTTCTTCTGCGAGTAGTTTTCAACATTCTATTAGGATTTTGTACCATGACTTTTCTTCCACGCTTCGAAAATTCCGACTTTGAATAAGAGCTTTCACAAACAGCAAAGCTTTAAAGCTTTCGGATTCCAAAAACCAAATTTTTAACAGCAGCTTCTTATACCTACCTTTAAAGTGTGCAAATAATGGAGAGAGTGGAGCAATCAAGATTTAACTGTAATTGCCTAAATAAATTCCTGTAGAT
Source organism: Bactrocera dorsalis (assembly GCF_023373825.1). NCBI lineage: Eukaryota > Metazoa > Arthropoda > Insecta > Diptera > Tephritidae > Bactrocera > Bactrocera dorsalis. The sequence goes on from NC_064307.1 coordinate 11,404,227, forward strand.
TTTGATTTGAAAATTATTCTAATCACAAGCAAAACCAATTTGGAGCGTACGCAAATGATAAAACCACTACTTTATGTACACACATTTTTACTCTCCCATTTATTTGTTTTGCTCTGCTTTCTTTCCTTTTTAATAAATAAAATATTCATACAAATCTCTAAAATGAATTTTAATTTCCCAAACCCAACAACAAAGCTTTGGTTTATTTGCCCACGGACACGATTGCCGGCCGTGATATCACTTCGTGCAGAGGGCACTCGTATCTACAAAAGCGCATCTTATTGTTGGCGAGCTTTGAGTGAGCGCAGCGCATTTTAGAGATTTAGCTGAGTGTGAGGTAGAGGAGATGCAGGTAATGACAAAAGGGGCTGGCCAGCACACTTAAGACCATATGAAGTTGGCAGACTGGGGTTTCGAGTATCTGAATTGAAATTACTTTCATTTGTTTGTGGAAGACAAACGAAATGAGACGAGCGAGGAAGCTGGTGGTGGTGATGTCCTGGCATGCATAGATGTAAACGTAGACAGGACTATGATTGTTATGCACATGGTTGTATTCACGGCACTAGGCACCCACCATTTATATATGCTTGTATTTGTCTATGTGTGTATGTATGTGTGGTAGATACTGCTGGGAAGTGCAGTCAATTTAAAGCTTGGGCGCACAGACGTTAACGTCATTCAACAAAATTACGATTATATGCACTAACAAAGACAACAAAATCGTGTAAGGTAGGGCTAACCTCGGGTAGGTTATTGTTACAAATGTTCTAGACATAGGACATGAAGAGTATTTCATATTTCTGAAAAATCTAAGTGGGTTCGAAATTTTCGGTAGTTGAAAGTATTTTTCTTTAAAATCCATATTTATATTATTAGTTGGGGAGCATAGGGAAACATCAAGAACATTTTGTAGATGACACCAAAGTTCGGAGGCAACTCACACCATCTAAAATATTTTTCAACATTTCTCCATTGCTAGACTTGAAATAATACTATAGCGATCATTTTTCCTCGGAATTCTGTTGGACTAAATGTTCTAGGATTTCTAGGAAGTCGCTAAGTTTAAAAATTGCAGGATTTAGTTTTACCTCAATGTCATGATGTGTGATTATTCTCCGTAATGCTGAACCTTTTGTGTATATGGTCTTATTCTTCAAAAGTCTTTAGATTTCCTCGGTAGCTGGTAAGCTTTTTTGTTAACTATTGATCTCGTAGTGTGACAGAAGGTCTCATACAACATATGTACATATCTCCCACTTGACTGGACTAAAGATGTAAGAGAGTATATCACCTCACTATAGCAGTAGTTAGATGAAAATATGGACTTAGTAGACAAGTGATAATGGTCATCGCCGAGGCTTCTTACGACTTGCGTTAAATTAGCTGCATTTTAGTGCTTTACATGAGCAATTGGCTAGATATGGATGCTAAATAAAAATCTTGCTTAATACTGGAAGTGCTCATCAGTCTCCTTTGAGACTTTTATGTACTAGATTTCAGTTATTCGAATTAAAGATCAAATGATATGAAGATAAGATGATGGACAGCTGAAAATGTATATAGAGTTTATGGATCTGATACTGAAACAGACAATCACACACTATTTTGAGTCGATTCCGTACCGGATATTATGATGTCAAAGATGCGCCACGTTCTGCAGGGTCCTTACCTAAAATATTTATAAAATAATGGAAATCTTCAAGCTCGACTGTCATGTTTCGTTTACCCAAGAACTTCACATTGCTAAGAACTAAAATCTTTAGAATTTTTTAAATAAGGCTGGAGAGAAAAAGATGCTCTATGCCTGGGCGTCAGATGAGTTATCGCAAAGAAACCTCATGCACTGAATTTTCATCTGCCAATCGCTGTTGAGTCGCAACAAAATCGATTCATCTGTATCTGGTTACAGGTAACGAAAAGTGGGTCACTTAAAACCATGTCAAGCGAAAACGTGCATTATCGTATCTTGTTGAGTCGGCGCAAAAAAAGACAAGCCATGATTGATAGCAAGGAAGATTCTGCGATGAGTTTGTTAGCTCAAAGAGAATCATCTAATACTATATTCTAACGATCAAACTCTTAATTCGAACTTTTCAACATTTTTTAAAGTAAAAAATCGCCCAAAAGTGGCCAGCTTTGACCAATGAGAGTGCTTTCTTAGGAAAGCGACGTGCCACACACACCGAAATTAACTCATCAGAAGCTCCGGGAACTTGGTTATCCACCTTATAATCCAGATCTGGTCCTGTTTCTTTCTAAGCGATTGATTATGGTGGTGCAAAAATCTCCTCATAAGAAGCTCATAAAAATCGAGAGTCTCTGCAGTATACCCATACTAGAAACCTGAACTCTAGAAGCGATTTTCTAAGAATCGTGACATCTTGCTGGGTAACATGTTTTCTAGATTATCCTTTTCTCGACTTCAACCAGCGCCATATATTTCTTGGTCTAATTATATGGTGAAATATGTGGTGATTCTCGATTTTCAATGTTGCCTGGACCATCAGTCTCCAGTAAAGCAGGCGTGCACTTAAAATTCGTTCAGATAAAATATTTTTTTGGGAAGTATTCGATGGTTATGAAATTAATATGCTACCGGTAACCTCGGGTATAAAAACAACAACAACAGTAGCGTTAATAAAGACTAGATGCAGTTAGCTTTGTTTGCAGTTAAGGCCATCAGTAAAAATACTTACATGAGAAGCCAAAAGGGGAAATAAACACAGCAACAAAATGTGGCCGCAACCAACCGACAAATGTGTTTTTATATCAATATGTATGTGTGCGTGTGTGTTCCCATACAACATAGTATGAGCGAACATGAGTAAAAAGAAAAAAATAAGAGTTCGCTAAAACAAGAACTCGCCGTTAACTGTAAAGCCCACCATATATGTAGATATATTTCTGTGTATATATCCATGCTTGTACATAAAAATACAAAAGCAAAAAATACTAGCGGCAAGCGAACAAAAAGCAAACGATTTGCGAGAAAATAAAATACAAACAAATCTTTAAATTAAAAATTAAATTTTAATCTCTATTCTTTGGGCACAATGAGGAAGGCAAATGCGTATCTGCAGCGCACAAAATAGTAGCAGCAACAACAATAAAACCAGCATTCATTACATAAATAAGGACAACAATGAAAAGCGAAAAGACACAACAACACCAACAACTCACAAGGCCGCTAAAAGCAAGTGAGAGTAAGCAGATGGTAGCTGGGCATCCTTAAGCGGCCTTGCGCCTTCATCAAGCGCATTAAATACAACACACACACACACGCGCTCATGTACCGCCAAATATTTGTTGCTTTGCGCAAATGAAGGTTTCGTCGCCACAGTTTCAAGAATTCATACGGCGACGGCGTGTTGCTCTCACCATAATAAAGGAATGTGAAAATATTTACCAACCCCCTTCACATACTCCAATCTCACTTTGCTAACGTCTGGTGGCGCCCTAGGCCAAGCGAAAACACTCAACAATAACCACTCAACAACAACCATTCAACAGCCACTCAGCGCCTACTCAATTGGATCTTAGGAGTTGCCGAGGAATCTGTTTGCTTGTGTGTTTGCTTTTGGGGCTCGCTTATCTTTTGTATTCATACCTCGTGTAGATTCTTGCGTGCTCTGCTTTGTTATTTCTACGTTTGCCTAATGTATTCCTTTGAGTTTTCCTTTATCTGACACTTGCTCTTTGGTTTCGGAAGCTCTCTTTGTGATAACACATTGGATGCCGTCTAAGCTGTTGTTGACAACTTCTATTTGACTGGTAGTCGAGTACGAGTACTTGCTTATTGTCATTATAATCGGTTTCGTATATGCCAAAAATTCGACTGTGTGACAGTATGAACATTTTAGTTGTAATTACAAGCCTTAGTAAAAAGAACTGGCACTATCAAAAATATACAAAAGTATAAGCTTTAATAAGTCTTCTTCTTCTCCTTATTTATTGGTGTAGAAACATCCTACGCAGTTGTAGCCGAGTTTTTTTTCACAATCTGGGGCCAATTCGAGATACCAAGTGCAACCAGGTCACTCTCCACCTGATCTCTAAAAGGGAGTGGAGATCTTTCTCTTCTCCTGCTTACACTGGCGGGTACTGAGCTGATAATAATAATTAACATAACCTGTAAATAAGCATTAGCTCGAATCTCGAATATTTAGATTTTTATTTTTATTTTTAGACACACCATTAATTTTAATATATATACATATGTATATAAAATATATAGATGAATATTGCGAATCACTTCATCAAACACCAAAAGGTACTTAAAACTTGTATACCAAATTTCAAATAATTTAACACATTTGTGGCAATGACATACTCTAAATGTGTGTGTGTGTGTGTGTGACTTGCTTGTAACCGACGTGTAAATGTGTGGGTGTAATAATAATGTGTGTCCTCGACACCAAACAAGCGTCACAGAGCAAAAACGCGAATGATACTTAAAAACAGTTACGCACAGTTACTCAGCCAAAAGTGAGAAGTTCAACTGACAGCAACAGAAACAACAACAACAACAACGTTGATTGCAACAACACAGCGCTTGGTATAAATATGCAAAAGAAGAACATAAACCAAATGAATGCAACCAAACACAGCAGCAGTGAACAACGAAAACAAATACATAGAAGCGGTTACACATGCATACAGATGTATACTTGTACATACATACATACATACATAGCGGGCCATATACATTTCATACAAGCGCATGCAAATGCCATAAAATTGATGAAAAGTGTTTTAAATGGATTTCAGATGCGTCATTTGTAAACATTTCCACCAAAACATGCATGTATATGTTTGTGTGTTCGTATGTATGTGTGTGAGTGCACTTAAAAATATATGCGAATATACCAGTGTGGCAGACACACGCCTGCGTATGCGTAACATTTGCTTTTGAGTGTTTGCAATGTCACTAGCACACACACAGACTCACTCTCACGCACACAACTACGGAAACATCGCACACATACGCACTTAACGGCAAACAAATTTTACCGAAAGTTGCAACTTTCACTCTGCCGCAAGACAAAAGTGGCATTGCATGTACAATAAAAACAGACATAACAACAACAACGACAATAACAAAAACTGCAGCATCACTTGTAACTAACAAGTGCCCAGAGATTGCATAGGCCCTCGAGTCTTTTGCAAATTTGTCTGTTTGCCTGATTGTTCTGAGCCTCGCAAACTTATTCGCTCAGCCAAAAATTAGTGCTTCACACAGTGGCGGGCAAGGGCAGGGGTCGTAGCGGCGTAATAAAACTGTGCATAGACATATACCCGTCGCTTTTGTTGTTGTTGTGCGCTTATGCAATATGTTTCGGTTGAATGCAGTCTTGCAGCGCTTGGTCGGCTTCTTTTTGCAACACTTGCAAGTGATGGCTTTGTGTTCCGCCTTTTGTTGTTGTTGCACCAAGCTTTGATATTGTTGCAATCGCAGGCGTTTTTGTAGTTGTTGTTGGTGCTGTCATGTTGCAAGCAAAATTAACATATCCCCTAATGCCGGTTTAGCAATTACAGTGACAAGTAGCAGGCGGCGGCCGTAAGGGGGGTAATGGAGCGAGCGGAAGTGGAGCCGTTATGGACACACATATACGAGTATATCCACATGTTTGGAAGTATTTTTGTGGAAAGAAGCGCGCTTAGTGTTGCTTGCATATGTAATTAAATCCTGTTTAATATCGAAATGTAATTAAATTAATATTTATAAGTATAAGTCGATGCTGAAGTAAAATCTTCGAGTGGCTATTACGTATTGAATTATAAATTGATATATTTTGCTATAAGAGAACATAAATTGTGCATTTAAGTATCCAAAATGCTGAGCTTTGTAATAGTAGATGCTCAATTCTTTGTATATATATCTTGGTTGTACGATAACCCTTCAGAAGGTTCCTTGAAACTTTTTCATCGCGGTCCTATGCTTCTTGCAGAAGTAATATGAACAAATATGTTGATTTCATAGTCAAAGATTTCTTAGTTCACAAATCAAGTTGGGTTTCCTAGCTGTAGGATATACTAGATACTATGCGTTCTCGTGCTCTTTTTCGAACTTGTTCGATATGATGTAACCAATCTATTAAAAGAGGAAGACAGATAACTTGAATAAATGCTTTGCAAAGCAGTCTGTTTAATGACATATTGAGGTGCCGGATCTATACATTGAAAAAATATGATTAGCAATAGAAAGACGCCAACTGCCGTGGGATAAGGCTCTTTAATATATAAGGTTTTATCGACCGTAATATGGGAAAAATTTAAATCCACCTTCAACAAACTGATTGGACTTTATCAGTGTGGCTTTAAGCCTGGAAAATCAACAGCACTGACGATATAAAGGGTGATTTTTTAAGAGCTTGATAACTTTTTAAAAAAAAAAACGCATAAAATTTTTCAAAATCTCATCGGTTCTTTTATTTGAAACGTTAGATTGGTTCATGACATTTACTTTTTGAAGAAGATAATTTCATTTAAATGTTGACCGCGGCTGCGTCTTAGGTGGTCCATTCGGAAAGTCCAATTTTGGGCAACTTTTTCGAGCATTTCGGCCGGAATAGCCCGAATTTCTTCGGAAATGTTGTCTTCCAAAGCTGGAATAGTTTGCTGGCTTATTCTGTAGACTTTAGACTTGACGTAGCCCACAAAAAATAGTCCTAAAGGCGTTAAATCGCTTTATCTTGGTGCCCAACTTACGGGTCCATTTCTTGAGATGAATTGTTGTCCGAAGTTTTCCCTCAAAATGGCCATAGAATCGCGAGCTGTGTGGCATGTAGCGCCATCTTGTTGAAACCACATGTCAACCAAGTTCAGTTCTTCCATTTTTTGGCAAACAAAAAGTTTTGTTTTTTTTGTTAGCATCGAACGATAGCGATCGCCATTCACCGTAAACGTTTGCGTCCAACAGCATCTTTGAAAAAATACGTCGCTCCAATGATTCCACCAGCGTACAAACCACCACCAAACAGTGCATTTTTCGGGAATGCATGGGCAGTTCTTGAACGGCTTCTGGTTGCTTCTCTTCACCCAAATGCGGCAATTTTTGCTTATTTACGTAGCCATTCAACCAGAATGAGCCTCATCGCTGAACAAAATGTGTCGATAAAAAGCGGATTTTCTGCCAAACTTTTCTAGGGCCCATTCACTGAAAATTCGACGTTTTTGTGGCAGATCGTTTTCGGCTTCAGTTCTTGCACGAGCTGTATTTTATACGGTTTTACACCCAAGATCTTTGCGTAAAATCTTCCATGTGGTCGAATACAACACAAACCCAATTGCTGCGAACGGCGACGAATCGACATTTCACGGTCTTCAGCCACACTCTCAGAAACGGGCTCGCAATTCATTCTCTCTTCTGTACGCACTGTACGCATTCGTGTGGTTGGTTTAATGTCCAATAAAGGTAAACTGAGTGCGAAACTTGGTCACAATCGCATTAATTGTTTGCTCACATTGGTCGATTATGTAGACCATAAATCGGACGTAAAGCGCGAAACACATTTTGAACCGAAACACTGATTTTGAGTAATAAAATTTCAATGATTTGCAAGCGTTTGCTCGTTAGTAAGTCTATTCATGACGAAATGTCAAAGCATACTGAGCATCTTTCTCTTTGACACCATGTCCTGAAATCCCACGTGATCTGTCCAATTACTAATGCATGAAAATCCTAACCTCAAAAAAATCACCCGTTATTAACCATTCGCCAAATCTCGGAAAAGACCCGTGAAAAGAAGATCGACACACACTACGTCTTCGTCGATTTCAAAGCTGCTTTCGACAGCACGAAAAAGAGCTGCCTTTATGCTGCGATGTCTGAATTTGGTATCCTCGCAAAACTAAAAAATACGTAAGCTGACGTTGACAACACGAAAAGCTTCGTCATGATCGGAAAGGACCTCTCTGAGCCGTTCGACACCAAACGAGGTTTTAGATGAGGCGACTACCTATCATGCGACTTCTTCAATCTCCTGGAGAAAATAGTTCGAGCGAACGAAATATCTCCCGTCATGACTTCGAAGTTTCAAAATCCAACGCAGAATAACTCTTGCCAACAAGTGCTTCTTCGGAATGATTAGACGGTTAAGAAGTAAAGTTCTCTCTCGACGAACAAACACTAAAGTCTACGAGGCACGCATTATTCACATGACATAGACAAGATCTGATGAGTCGACGTTGCGAGTTTTCGAGCGAAAAGTTCTGCGAAAGATTTATGGTCCTTTGCGCGTTAGCCACGGCGAATATCGCATTCGATGGAACGATGAGCTGTACGAGATATACGACGACATTGACATAGTTCAGCGAATTAAAAGACAGCGGCTACACTGCCTAGGTCATGTCGTCTGAATGAACACTCTAGCTCTGAAAGTTTTCGACGCAATTCTTGCCAGAGGAAGCAGAGGAAGAGGAAGGGCTCCACTTCGTTGAAACATAAGGTGGAGAAGGACCTGGCTACGCTTGGAATCTTCAATTGGCGCCGAAAAGCAAAAATGAAGCGTTCTGGCGCGGTTTTGTAAACTCGGCTATAATCGTGTAAGCGGTGCTATGCCAATAAAGAAGAAGAATAGACATTGTTGTGGTGGAAACGCCAGAGGTTAGATGCCATAGATAATGAATGAAGGGAATTTGACATGAAAACGACTAAACCATCGACTAATAGAAGTCATGCTTTGTGTATGTTGTGCGAAGAGAAATAGAACACTTTGCTAAGTACAATAGTGCCGTCTGATGAATATACTACGTCCCCAAGAGTTCGTATAATAGCAATGACTTTCTATAACTGTTCCCATCAATATTGAATTAGATCGTTTATCTTCTCGAAGGGAATACAATCGGAACATGAGGCCCTAACATTAAGACAGAGGATGAAGGTAGCAGTTGAGATTCGATTGAATTAATTTACTTCAGTGAAAATATCGTTCAAATAGAGGAGTATAAACCAATGTATCTCCATATGAATATATTATTCAGACATACTATTTTCTTACTAACTTCGAGTTAGACAAGTATGTGAATATTTCTACAGATCTCATTGAATTATGCCTTACATAGTAAGTATTTATACTTTTAAGTGAGATTTCATTTAGAAGTAGCAGGTCCATATCTTGAAGAATAACCGATACTTTGCTACATTTTCTTTCCTTTCCGTCCTTTTTTTTAGCTTAAATCAGAGCAAAGAGGAGAGTTTCTGTTGATTCCCATTCGTCCCTACCAACGATCTAGCTTCGATGGAGCTTTTTGTTTGAAATTTCACGTTTTAAGCGTTAACATTTTGTTGAATTCGTATTTAAGAAGTTAATATTTCAGATTATTGTCATTCTTTCAATAATAAATAATGAAAGCTGATCAATTCATGCTCATTCCTAGCATGACACGCTGCTCTCAAGTTTTGTTTTTAATCAAAACTCTTTTCTTGACTTAAACATACTGGAGACCTTCTCAGCACTTCTAGTTAAGAGATCGATCACTAGAAAGACAATATAGCTATATTTGTCAATAATTATACGCATTGTATTTCATACGAAAAACTGAGACACAAATACATACAACTCTTTCACATTAATGAAACAACTCCCCGATGTCCTTTCACATGTCAAAGTCAGCATATTTTCTTTGCCACGCACTTGCATGTCGCAACCACGCCAAAGTATTGTCCAGTTGCCGGCCTAACTGCTTTGGCTTTGCTGTTAACCAGCTCAGCTGTCATATGCGGCTCCTCTGACGACTAAAACTCCGGCTTCCTTCCCGCTCCTCCCCTACTCCTAAAGCATTTCCAAACCTACAACTTGTGCAGACGTGTCTTGCCATCGGCTCACTTGCAATTGCATATGTTCGCTCACTGCATTAATACATATAAACAAATGCAGGCCACACATAGATACCCGCACACATACATACATCCAAGCCACTTGCATATGTTTGCCTAACAACCATCACACCACTAATATAATTGCCCATGCCGTTTCTCGATCTCATCCATCTCATCTGCTCGAGTGTTTATCTGTCTAAATATATTTGTGTATGCTGTCTGCATCCAAACTGTCCCCAGGGGTAGGTAAATTTGATTTATGACTTATTATGCGTCTTATGTCCCTTTCATAATTTAATTATACGCCCCGGCAATGTCGACCATGCCGACAAATGGCGATGAATGGCGCCAAATGCACGATGGCTTGCATGTTGCTGCTGTTGTTGTTGTTGCTGGTGGGGTGTGTGTGGCAAAGCTATTTATAGTCACCAAATTGCATTCTGACATGCAATGTTGCAACTTTTGCAGACGATGCCTGGCCCTCGTGCGTATATGTATGTGTGTATGTGAGTGTGTGTTTATATTCATATAACCGCACACATACAAGCACACACGTGTAAATATGGGCTCTAAAAGTCAGCTTTTTTGGCTTTCAGTCGACAACAAATCGCAAACGTTTGCATTCTGTGTTAACTGCAGAGGAGTACACATACATATAAACTCTTACACACATGCTAACAAACACAATCTAACGGTTTGTGCGTAGAATTGCCGAGTCGGCATTTGAAGGTCGCCCAGCTGAAGTCGTTTACGCAACAAATGCAATTTAAAACACGAACATTTTGTTTAGCAATTTCGACAACACAAACAACAACAACGGCAACAGGCAGCAAATTAGTGCAACTGGCAGCAATGTTGCATGCAACAAATGTTCAACTGTTCAAGCATTACAAGCGTACCAATTGCATATGTTGTGGCATGAAGCTTTACAACAACTACGATGAGAAAAACAACCACAAAAACCACAATGAGAAAAACAACAACAATTGAATCATAAAATCAAAAACAACACTAACAAAAAAGTTCACCAATGCAACATCACAACAACAATATGGCAGTAAAGTGCAAATTTTGTAATTAAAATCTGTTTCAGTTGTTGCTCGATAATGTTCTTTGCTGCCGCATCGTGTGGCAAATACGCTGTGGACTTGCCACAATGTCACTCATATTTGCGCTTGTAGCTGCGAGTGTGAGAGACGCAAAGCGGGAAATGTGAGCTGGAAATTGCATGAAATTAAATGCGTTGCATGAAAATCTAATGAATTATTGAGTAATTGTCGCCTGCAACACCGACTGTATGTCGCTGTGTTTGTGTGTGTGTGTATTCATTCCACTGCCCAAACCGTATTAAACAATTGCTTGTGCTAATTGCTAATTGTAAATCTGCCAGTGACAAGGGAACCGGCTAATTTGATGCATGAAATCTTCAATGAGAAGAAGACAATTGTCGTAAGGCTTCTGGGTGTGACATTTGATCGTTAGAGCAAAGTTGTGCGTGTAAGAGAGGAGTTAGTTTTAGGTTAAAACAGCGTTAATGATTATTTGCTTGGCTTAAATATTAAACGATTACTTTTAGCTATTCAATAATCCATTTTTTTTTCTAATCGCAATTGAACCGACTCACTTCTTCTGGCTCACCTTCAGAGTACCGCTATAGTATAAATGCGATTTTCAAACAAAACTGTTTATGCTATTTATATTTGTACAAGTATTATTTCTTTTATTTTATGAATTAAATTTTACAAAAAATTTTTAACAGGTGGCAACCCTTTTTAAAAATACTTTCAGCTGTAATGTTCTTAAAACTCTTGAGTTCGATACACATAATACTATGATTAAATTTTAGTAAATAAGTTTTCTTTAACCAGGTGGCAACTCTCATAAAAATTTCAAATTATGGATTTCAGTTTTTCAAAAGTATTATGTGGTTACCTCACCTCATTACTACTTTCAACTTCAGTTTTTTTAAAGCTCTTTAACTTGATATCCATAAATTTTTTTAAAGCAGGTGGCAACCTTGGTCAAAAATTTTAAAATTTGAGCTCTTTTCAATATTAAAGTCTGACAAAATTAGTGTGTAGCCTTCTTACCTTAATATTTAATTAAATTAAATAGGTGGCAACCCTTGGTTAAAAAAAAGTTATAAAACTATTAAATTTTTAACATATCTGTATTTTAGTGTCCATAAAGTGTTTCTTTAAGTCATGAAGTTAGATTTTCGTTAATTTAAATTTGCAAATAGGTGGCAACCTTAAAACTTTTCTTTTATGTTAAACCGTCAAAAAACGCATCCAAACCAGTTCAAACTTCACTCGAACGTGATGGAATATTGTTCGGTAACACAGACTTTTCTTTATTTTTCCGTTTACCAAACTCGGCTAGTATTTTCCAAGCGGAAGTACTAGGCATAGAGAAGGCCTATTGAATAACTACGAGAGGATACATAAAGCAACAATATACACGGAGAGACAGGCGGCTCTCCTTGCCTTGTCGTCACCTATGACTAATGTCAGCATAGCCCTTAACTATAAGAAGGCATTGAGATCACTAGAAGACAATATCCACCTAGACTTGATCTGCAGCGAATAAGCTGACGAGTTGGCAAAGGCGAGAGCTTTTCTAAACGAATCCGAAGCAGAGTTAATACCAAGCCCGCTTTGATCGATTAGGGGAGAGCCCAATATACAATTTCAACAATTAGTAATTAACAGATGAAAAAGTACAACAAAATGCAATATAACCAAACAGATATGGCCAAAATATGACAAGAAAAGAACTAACGACTTATTAAATAGCTTCAGAAAAAGTATCTAAAGACTAACTGCTACTATAACAGGGCATTAGCCTCCTACAACAATATCTGCCAAGGCTGCAAACTAGTAGGGAATATGGAAACAATTTTCCACTTTCACTGTGAATGACCAATTCTATCACAGATCCGACACAGAACACTGGAATCCATCAAGCACCAAACCTAGAATGGATGTCTACAAAAAGCATATCGGACACGGTCTACGACTAGTGCATCAAAATGGTTTGAACTAGTGCTAATTGAGCCCGAAATATTATATAAAAGGGATGAATTCCTACCTACCTATTTAACACAGACTTTCCTCTTTGTACCGTCTCATTATGCTGATATAATTAATATATATGGGCATGGCGATATCTACAATTAGATGATGATATTTTTTTTCCATAAGCGACCTTCACTCGATAAATCTATAGACGATGGGAAAACTTCAGTCAGACCTCTTTTCCCTGAGTTTTTTTTTAAATACATATTTTCAAACTATATAGATCTTGGGACCAGGAACCCGAAACACTATTTAAAATCAATGTGGTTTTGTGGAACTCTAAAATTTTAACTCATTTAATCAATGTTTAAATAACAATCAAGATAATTCAACTCCATGCTATGATGACGTACATATGTACATATGTGTAAAAGTCCTAACTTTTCTAGAAAACCCTACGTTGGTCTAGTTGAAAACAAATTGTTTTTTAGGCGTTTGAAACGATTTCTTTAAAATTCAACTTTACGCCTACCCTTTTCAAGCAAAGCCACATTTTTTTGTAATACAAGTAATACCGTTACCTAATTAACAGTATTCCAAAACTTATTATAGAAAAAATAAAAACTAAAAAACCGTAAACAATAACTTGATATATGAAACAAACAATGCTGAGGGTTTTTGCATTTACTCACACTCACCAATGTACACACACGCTCTTTGCATCCACTTCATGATCATATAAATACCATAAGCTACAAACGAAAAAGTATCATTCAACGATCGATCAATCCAAAGCAAGCACAATAACGCAGCTTCACAACTTAATTTCAATCAAAAGCAAATAAATAAACAGCTAATTCGCAAAAATGGCTTTCAAATTCGTCGTACTCTCCGCACTTTTGGCCGTCGCCAGCGCTGGTGTCCTCCAACCGGTGACCTACGCTCATGTCGCCAATCCCGCTGTGGATGCTGTTGCCTCCAGCCACCAGAATGTCGTCCGCACCTTCGATGGCACCGTCTCGCAGTACTCGAAGACCGTTCAAACTCCCTACTCCAGTGTGCACAAGTCCGACACACGCGTCAGCAACAATGTCTACCAACCTGCCGTGGCCAAGACTGTGACATATGCCGCACCTGCCGTCACCAAGACCGTTTACGCCGCTCCAGCTCCAGCTGCTGTCTACACTCATTCCGTTCCAGTAGCCAAGACAGTTGCTTATGCCGCTCCAGCTGTTGCCAAGACCGTGACTTATGCCGCTCCAGCTCCAGTGTACCATCATGAAGTGCCCGTTGCCAAAACTGTGACTTATGCCGCACCCGCTGTGGCCAAGACTGTTGCATACGCCGCTCCAGCTTCAGTTCCAGTATATCATCATGCCGCTCCAGTTGCCACCAACTACAACCAAGGCTCCGCAGCCACTACTTACACTCACAACGCTCCCGGTGTTTCCGGTTATGGTGCCAGTCAAACCGTCCAATACTCTCCAGCTGAGACTGCCTCACACATGAGCTTCGATGGTTTCGGTACCCACTGGGGTTGGTAAATAATTCCTTATTGAAATTATATAACTCATACCGTTATACATGATACACATATTCCCATACATACATATAAGTGTTGATTTTACTTTTTAGTGGTTGAAAATTTGTTGTTGAATAAAATGTCATGGATTGAAGTTTAAGCAAAAAAAATTTGTTTTATTAAGGGATTTCAAGAAAATATCATAAATGAAAGCTCTCTTAAATTAGTGAACGATTGAAGAAGCAGCATCATATCAGAGAGGTTCAATAAAGGAAATTAATATAATATTTTACTTTTCACTTACTAGTATCACTAACACAGAGTTTGAAGATCAACAAAATATGATCATTTAAATCCGAATAAAGTATTCATCGTTTAGAGCTTAGAGTATTTTGAAAACTGGCCCTCTCCATGGACTTCTTAACTGAACCACATTTAGTTTCACAAAAGACCAAAACTGGTCTTTGCGTGGCTCATTAGCCTACAAAATTAACCTAACCCAACCTATCTCGAAAACTAAAAATTTGGCTCGACCCTTTTCTACATATAACATAAAAAAGCTATTTTCCCTTAGTCGATGCACCTTTCGGATACTGGATATCGAATCATATAATGAGTCGTTGTTGTTGTTGTAACGGTTACCTAATCTCCGTTGGGATGATAAGAATTTAATAATAGTCATCGATAGCAACCAACGGTCAATAATAATAGTCATCGATATCGTGAGGGGTGCCAGACGTGTAGGGTTAGAGGTCATATATGTTTGATATGTCAGTGTCTACTCTGGATAAGTAGGAGTTTAACCAGGTACAGTATCCAGAACGGCGCTGCGCAAGAGTCACTCTCGATTCTCGTGGCAACTCGAGCTATTCGTCCGCAATGGGTGGAGGTTTGATTCCAGGTACGCCATTCAATGAGAGGGAGTCGGTGAAGGTTTTAATGGCTCCACTGCGAATGACGGTCTGTGCATGCCTGTAGTTAGTTGTGTTCGAAGTCTGTTCGGCATATTGTTTTATGTCGTCGACGCAGTTGAGGAAGGACTTCTTGATGCTCCTAGGTTACGCTACAAGCAGGTGAGTGCAGTGATAATTTCTGCGAAAGTGCAAACAGAGACTGTTTAGAGAGGAGTTCATTATGCCCCTTAATTGGAAGCATACGGGACCTACTGTGCAAGTGTTCGATGGGAGACATCAAGATGCATCTTGTTGTACTCCGGAGTGCAGTGTTCTGACATGTCTGAAGCTTCCTCGTCTGTATTTCACTGCATTCAAGCAACCACATTGGTGCGTCGTTAAGGACCGGCCAGCCGATTACCTTGAATGTTGCCAACAACGTTTCTTTGTCTTTTCCTAATGTGTTGTCCGCTAGCGACTTGAGGATTTTGTTGCGGCTCTGTACTTTGGCAATAATCGCGCCCGTGTGAAGAGTGCAGAAGCACAGGCTGTCGAATGTCACACCTAAAACTTGAGGGTTATTGACATTCGGAATTTTAAAGCTGTCGACACAGTATGAAGGTCAATATGAAGGTCTCCTTCGTCCAGTTAGTGAATATGGTGGCTGTGGACTTAGTGGGGAAGGAAGTTCAAAACTCTTTTTTTATTGATCCAAAGTGAACGAATTTCAGAGAACATTCGCTTGATGAAAGAAAATCTGGTTGAGTATAATATGGGAAATACGCTGGATGCAAAATCGTTTTATGAAAAAATAATGATTAATCAATTTATTCAATTTTTTAAAAATATTTAAATTTTCGTAACTCAAAGTACAATATCTCTCAGACCATAGACAAGACATATGGAATCGATTCTTATTTTGACAATATAGACACCCTCCCTGGTAGTTATATAGGACATTGCATCCGATTTAAAGTAGCCAATGATTTTTGACATGTTCCACGGCTTAAAGATAAGATTCAAGGTAATAAAGTCCAAATGAATGTTTATAACTTAATTGTGTGAATAATGTTCTGATTTGTAGGAAGACTATTTGACAGCTTCTGAAAGTTCTCTTAGTTTATTTCTACTGGCAACTATGAAAGTTCGAACTCTGACCAAATAAGGTTCAGAGCCGATAATAACTCAGATAAGCCCACATAAGTATAAGCTTATATAAGATAAACCAATTAGCTCAGCGTAATAAATTTTTTATCGGAGCTTAGAGATTAGCCGGTAATATCTATTAAACCGGATAGGTAAGCTGAGGTATCTGAAACCAACGAAATAATTTTATATATCAGTGATTTTAGTCTAGGTAAGGTTTGACTTCAATTTTTAACTAACAAAATCACTTTATATGTCTTTGCATGACAAAACACTTAATCAAGCTTCTGAAGATCTAAGCTTGAGGTCCAGTTAAAAAATACTATACAATAATGGACTAGGTATATCGAGGAATTAAGTATTGTATTTCTTGTACAATACCTAAATGATGGATTAAAAATAGGGTTTTGAAAAATTTAATAACTTTTCATGCTGATAATGGGATCAGGTGCTGAAGGCTTTGTAATATGAGGTAAACATAGGTATAGTCCGAGAAGTATTTCAGGTTCAAGCATTTTTGAACTCTTTTGACTGCTTTGCGATACTATAAATACTTAAAACTGCAGCGGCGTAAACTCAAAGTATTTGTTTTTTGGGAGGAATACACATCCGTATGTTATCTATTATTCAGACTTACATCAAATGGGAAAACAGTATTTAACAACAAAACTATTTAACACTTTGCTCATTACATAAATAACAGTTCATTATATTATAGTCCATAGTCCATTAGTGTAAAGAGTAAAAAAGCCAAGGTCATATCAATTAGATTATAGGCCTGCGCGTAGTGATTTTTGAAAATGCGATATAATAGAAAACAAACTCAAAGCGAAATGCGTGTCACTTCAAGTCGAAGTAAACGGAAGGGATTAAATTTGCAATGATTTTTGTTTAATGCCGCAAAGCTTTCAACCTAAACCGCGCTCTCGCTAATTCGCAACACAGCGATCATATAAAAGCAACACATTTCGACGAAATCAGTATCAGTCTACAAACGATCAAATCATTGCAAACATAACAGTAAAAACTTCAGTCTTTTACTTCGTTTAATTCACTACAAGTAAACAAGAAATAAACAGATATGGCTTTCCAATTCGTCGTACTCTCCGCAATTTTGGCCGTCGCCAGCGCTGGTGTCCTGCAACCAGTCACCTACGCTCATGTTGCCAATCCCGCCGTGGATGCCGTTGCCTCCAGCCACCAAAATGTCGTCCGCACTTTCGATGGCACCGTTTCGCAGTACTCAAAGACCATCCAGACTCCCTACTCCAGCGTGCATAAGTCGGACACACGCGTCAGCAACAATGTCTACCAACCCGCCGTGGCCAAGACTGTGACCTATGCCGCACCTGCCGTCACCAAGACTGTGTACGCCGCTCCAGCTCCAGCTGCTGTCTACACTCATGCCGCTCCAGTTGCTAAGACTGTGACCTATGCTGCTCCAGCACCCGCTGCCGGTTTGTACACACACGCCACACCTGTTGTTGCCAAGACTGTCTATGCTCCCGCTCAACCTCATGCTCTGGTTGCTGCTCCAGCTGTTGCCAAGACCGTCACTTATGCCGCACCAGCTCCAGTGTATCATCATGAAGTGCCTGTTGCTAAGGCTGTGAGCTATGCTGCGCCAGCTCCTGTTTACCACCAAGCTGCTCCTGTAGCCATCCACTATTCACCAGCTGAAACTGCTTCACACATGAGCTTCGATGGTTTCGGTACCCACTGGGGTTGGTAATTAATTACCAAACACTTCTTGCGTGTTCGTAAAAAGTTTTAATTTTTATTAATATAATTGTTGTTGTTTTTGTTGTTAAATAATTTTTCGAATAAAATACTTTGTTATGCAAATTAAATTTTTTAAGTGTATTTAAGTATTCCTGGAGTTGTTGTGCTAGAGAGGAAGTGACCGTTTTCGTTTGACCTATGAGAATTGAAGGAATAACCATGATGGTGTTTGAAACAGAGGAATCGTGACTGAATTTCTGTCAAAGATGACTGTGTCTCTTGGTTCGCAAGGGAATGCTACCAGGTTTACCGGTGAAGAGCTTCTCCTTCACTAAGCTGGACATTATTGAAGAAGAGGATCTGTACTCGTAATCTACAGATGCTAACTGACGTTATGTTGAAAAGTGTGTCTCTTAAGAAACTTCTCAGATGTCCATGCAATAACACTTAGCTAAAGGAGTCTTAATAGATAATTGTAGCAGATTCAATTTTAACTATTATCTGTTAAACTGCTTTATTGGGTCCATTAAAAGACCATTTTGCTGAAGATCCGCAAGTCCATCAAAACACTTCTGACTTCTGACTATCAACTTGACTTTAAGACATGGCTGGTTGCCGAGCTCCTAAAATCTAAGAGTATTGTTATCTGAGACTTCTCTTCAAAGTAGAACTTACTACCTTAAAAAAGGGTGAGATCTCCAAAATTGTATGATCATAATCGGTTAACATTTAATTCAATTTCCTTTCCTGGTGTAACCTCGTTGAAATTGCAGTTTACTTGAACAATCCGTTCAGATCCTAAAAGGCCTATGAAATTTTATGCTATCTGCAAGGGCCACCTTTTAATGGTTGTAGGAGTTCTAAATGGACACTGTGTCTTATGAATGAGCTATGATATAAAGAGAATGTTTTTGAGAGTAACAAGCATTCCTATACTCTTCGAATTAAAGAATAAAAGGCCAGGGTCATTAATAAACCAGTTCAGGGAATCTGATGTCTGGAAAGTCGAGACTAAGAAGAGTAAATTAGTATATTCCTATAGAAATACAGCTGGTAATTTTATATTCCCAACAGTGAGGCCAGGAGACTTACAACACTCGTCGACTCTTACATGCCTAAGCTTGCTCCTAGTATAAATATATTATTTCACTAATTTCAAGTGCAGTCTCAAAGAACTTTAAAGCTCTCCGCGCTTCAATTAAATATGCAAACAATTTCCTAGTGGGTCACTATCACACCAGTATCATTTCTCAAACAAAAAAAATATAAATAAATAAAATTATGCTATTAAATAATGACAACAAAGGCGACCACAAATTGAAATAAGATATGTTAATGCAAAATGAATTATTTGCACCACAAACAATTGGGGCTTAACGGTTTTTTCACATTTATATATTTTTTTTTTTGAATTTTTGCGTTAATAATACAAATAACATTAGCCACGCCACTCCATTATAATTGAACATAAGTCAAGTACGTCACGATAAACAGCAAAGTACAACGCAAAAAATTACATACAAAAACAACAACAACAGTAAACATGCTGCAAAATGGTTTTTTCACTGCAGAGAAAAAGGTGGACAGCGGCAAAAAAGTGGAGTGAAAGAAACACTCAATGAATGTGGAGCAAATGCGCGTCAAAGCGAATTAAAAACTACGAATCATATCAAATGGCATTTTAAGTACACGCTTATCAAGTGGTAATGCGGCGCATGCGTAGAACCGGCTGTTGGGCAGGTGAACAACAACAAAAATACTGTGCTGTCATGCGTGGATTTGCCGTTGGAAAGGTTAAGGTAGTCGGTCTGATGGAGGTGGATGGAAAAGTTGGTATGGTAAGGTTGATCATGCCTCTAGAGCTAATATGTGCCTATTCATGCCTGTATGATATGCATGTGTGTACGCTAACAGTGACAGTGGCGACCTTCATAAATGGTGGGTGTTTTGATTAGCTTTTCTTGCATGGTTGTCATATGCACACGCTGCTAAAAATGCTTTGCAAATTTGTATCTTATAGGAAATTGCTGAAAAATAAATATTTGTAAGGTATTAGACAAAATTTTAGAGAGAGGTTAAGGCATGATCGGATTTGGCATATTGCAACGTTAAAACAGAATAGCTATACTGGCGTACCTTTAATTAGAGAAAGAACAACAACTATTATTTCGCTCTTTATTTCTGACTGTCACTCCTGTCACTACTTTTGCTATCCTCCAGATCTAACATCCGTAATCCAATAGAAAAATACATATAATCCATATGTTATGATCAACATGACGAGACGAGTTGAAATCCGAGTGACTGCCTGCTGGAAAAAAAAAACTTTTGAAATATCAGTCGTGGTCCACCCTTTAATATCAAGATGCGATTGATATAAGTGGATAGACTTTGCATGAATAATGCCTTTAGAGTATGCCCCTTTATGGCCAAAAATTGTCCAATTCCAACAAAAAATGTTCAAGTCCGCAGGTTTTGAATATGTTGACCTCAGTATCTATAATTGACTTTTGACCAAAAAATATCGATCAATGTGTGAGATAAATAATTGAAATTCAGAGAGATTCATGTAGTAGAATTTCTGGGTGTTCGAAATATGTTGATTCGTATCAATACTTCCATTATCTCCCATATACCTAATATAAAGATTTTGAACTTCCGACTGAATTTAATCTTACATCCTAAGGTGGGTGAACTTTATGACTTATAAGTTTACCGGAATCGGAACTCCAAAAACAGGCCTTAGAACAATGAGGTTACAGTGGCTTCCATCTCCATCATCATAGTACCACTTTGGGGGCCATATATGTAAGACTTAACAATTTTATCGCATTCGCCGATGAGGAAGGTATTTTTGGATTCTTTGAAACCTGGAGCAAGAGATTTACATGATCTTATAACACAGCTTTTTCGAAACTCTTGTATGAATTAGCGGTTCGATTTGGTTAGGTCCCATGACGTAATCGTGAATACACCGTGTACTTAGACCTTTCAGCAGAGACCTTTGTGAGAATTCTTATGAACTGGCGATGGTGTTTACAGAGACTTTAGCATATTGTTTAAAATTTTACAGATCCGTTCGAAGTATGAAGAACGACAACAGTGAATGCTACTCGGGGTAATACGCAGAAGGTTAAAAAAGCATGAGGTTGCCACCTGTTTGAAAATTTAAAACAAAAAAATTAAACAAAAAAAAATTGTCAGGCGAAGGTATACTAACAATTTTATTTCAAAATTAGAAAATTATGAGGTTGCCACCTGTTTGAAAAATTGTTGAAAAATTTGTATATTTTAAAAATATTTGAAATAAAAGATGTTTCAACAAATTTGCTTCAGGAAATATTTTTGGAGCAGAGTTGCCACTTGTTCAAAATTTTTATTCAACAAAATTGTTTACAAAACGAAATATTTTTATATACATAAGTATTAAATAATTGAATACTTTCAATTGCAATTATTTTTGAAATAGGGTTGCCATATTTTAAAAATAAAAACCAATATGGCAATATTAATATAAAACGAGAGGTATTTGGGATCTCATTACAAATATACCAAATAGCCATGTGATTTCTAAAAAGTATTTCTTCAAAATTTAATTGCAATACAGCACGATTTCCTACAGGGTGTTTTCAAACGCACCATTGATTGTAGCACGTAAACTTGCTAGTCCCACAAATGCACTAAATTTGTGTGTCAGCTAATCGGTTTGGCAAATTGTGCGTTAAGTGCTGCTGCTCATTTCAATCATTCAGGGAAACGGTTAATTTTTTTTTAACAATTTTTATTCCATTTGAAGTAATTCGTTCGACAGCGGAGCTTTGAAATTTTGATTTTGCTTTCATTTGATTATACAATTGATAACTTAATTTTGGCGCGTTGTTGTTGCCATATATTTGAAGTATCAGATTTTTCATAATATATACATTTTTTCATAAAATACATTTATATATATATACATATATCGAAGCTAGAAATAGGCAGGCATTGTATATACATATATTCGTACAAACATGAAGTGTATGTACGTAAGTATGTATGTGTGTGGTTATTTTTATATGATTGAATGTTTGTGATATATTTATAAACGCACAATCGCTTGTAAATTGTGTGGGTGTTGCGCATTGCTCATTTGATTGCGATTTCGCACTTGCCTGACGTCAGGTAAGGGAAAAATGTTAACCGGTTCTCTTTCATTGAAGTGTTTCATGCAAGCAATGCCATTTGGTCCATTGCGGCGATAATTAAAGTGATCTAATTATATCGCAAATGGATTGTTGCTAAGTACAAATGGAAATGATAATGAGGTACATTTGCGAAATTACTGTTAACTTAGATATTTGTATGTATATATGAGCAATAGTAACCTATGTATGTACACTAACCACCTTCGTTTCGTTTCTCTGTTCAATATTTTTGAACTTTGTTCTTTTTTTCGAAATATTTTTGGTCATTAATTTGAATTCGAAAAAAGGTTGATTTTCGAAATTCGACTGGTTTTCGAAATTTATGAGGAGACGTGCCTAGTTCAAGAGGAGATCATCAGACCAATCTCAAATATGATTGAAGTAAACAAATGTATTATTAGGATGTTGGATATAATGTTCTCAATCCATAGAGAGTATAAAAAATTTGACTTCGAATCGTCGTTTTAGTTACTTCGTTAATGAAGTTCCGGTAATACCCAGAGGATGTTGTTTTTACCAAATATATTAAATATTTATTCAGATTTTGAGTCCTGCCTGCCCTAGCCCTTCACTTTTTTCGAAAATGCCATACCACAAAAATTACGGAAAAGTGTAGTAGAAGAAAAAACTGGGATAGTTTGCGAATCCTTCTGAGATCACAGTCCTTGACCGAATATAAGTTCAGATCGCACTCCCTGTATATTGGAAGTGGACCTCTGTTTTTCTGAACTTCTTTGTGGAAGTCGACACTAATACAATAAGAAGCTCAGAAAAATGCTTTGAATAATGCTATTTATTCCAGAATCTTCTCTCTTTTAGATTTTCAGTTTTCCGTATACTTTTTCCTACACCTAACTCCCCATACTTCAACAAAAGCGCGCGTGGCAAAAAAAAAAAAAATATGAAAACACTCCATATTTCACTGCAACCATTCAAGTGTCAACTCTGTTTTTGTTTTCACCTGAATAACGAGCAATGCAAAAATACAATAATAAACGTGAAAACTTTCCCTTCCATCACAAATTTCTATCAGCATATTTCTGCCAAACTTTTCGAACTCGCACCCTCCAACAACTACATTTTTACTTTTTCCATCACTTTATTTATGCATCTTCCATTTACTTACTTGTATTCTTGCGATACACGTTTGCTTCATACTCGACAAATGCTCGTAAGCGATGATGAATATTTATGAGTATTGAAAAACTTTGCCGTTACGTTCCACTGTCACGAAGTGGCGTGGTGTGGGCAGCGCGCCCGAAAATATGCTTACAAATTGAATTGAGTTGTTATCTGACTGAATGAGTATCTGTCCGGCATTTAATTTCTATTATTCACATTTTTTTATGCTCTCCATT
The DNA here is from genome assembly GCF_023373825.1 of Bactrocera dorsalis. Lineage (NCBI taxonomy): Eukaryota > Metazoa > Arthropoda > Insecta > Diptera > Tephritidae > Bactrocera > Bactrocera dorsalis. The sequence goes on from NC_064307.1 coordinate 11,427,892, forward strand.
TCACTTGGAATATTTTAACTTGGTTTTTTCCAAGACCACGAAGCATACACATACAACAAATCTGTTTGTTTTCTTGTTGAAAGTTTCTTTGGGCTCATATTTTTTGGCAAATTGTTATTAATTTCACTCGCGTGGTTTGACTTTGAAATCTTCGTTTAAGAGTTACTGTTGTTGGCAAGAGGAGCTGAGTGTCGCGATGTGAGTGTTGTAACTGTTAATGTTTTTGGAAATATTTTTGCATTTGAGGATACTTTAATTCAGAAAAATAGGAAGAGAGGGACAAATTGGAAAGATTAATATTCTCAAGGGGTTCGTAGAAATAAAGGAGTATTATTGTGTGTTTTCGGAGAATAGAAAGCAATGTTATTGATCTGAAATATATTGCTAGCTTGAGAGAAGTAATATATTTATTAAGACACAAGGGTTTTGAAATTGAATTTATAAAGCTGCTTCTTCCAACTAAACTGGTCTCGATTATTAGCTTGAGCACTTTAACTTGACTTTGCGGTTTTAATAATCCCATGAAGCACTTTCTTGAATCTCCTAAAGAACTCGTTGGAACATTTGTATCTCTTGAAATTCTGATGAGTTTGCGACTTAGCTGTCTCTGAGAATATTTTCAGCTAAATGATTTGTCGAAGCGATGTATTTCATTAAGAAGAGGCCAGAACTAATTTCTCATGGTCAGTTCCATAGTTATCGAAGTGACATTATCTTTCGTAAAATATTATAAATAGATGAAAGATCAGAGTTAAGGGCAGAGGAGTGTCCGAAATAGTTCATGAATGAATACGGAAGTGAAATTTTTGAAATGTTTATACCGAAGTTTGCCAAATAGAAGAATAAAATAATGTCGTTTCCTTAAGTAAAAGTTAATATATTGATAATACCAGAATTATGTAAATCGCGGACTTTGACTCCTCGAATAAATATACTCTGGAGAAAAAAATATATATATTGCAAAAAATATATGTCAATAAAAGGTTTAAGACTAACGAAAACAAAGTCTTGTAGTCGATGCATTGAAAAAAGTAGGTTGCTTATCGGATCTTAGGCCAATGGCAGTTTGAACTATTTTCTGAGAATTCTAAAACAACATCTCTATTAAGGAGTTTGGGTGCTGAGTTACAGAATACTTTGTTCTTGCACTATCCAAAAACGTCATGAGATTAGAGCCACAGGCATTTGACGATAGTCCCTCTCTGAGTTTTGAGCACTGAGTTTGAAATTACTTTCTACGAGAGTTTTTGGTTCATTATTCGATTAGGTTGAGTCTAGATTCTCTTTTAAATTGTTCCAGGTTTCAAATTTAAGAATAATCTTGATAAACGAAGAAAGTTTCATTATTTACACTATAAAAAGTCAGTTTCAATTATGGCTAAGAGCTCTTCTATATTTTCGAAATGAAAAAAGTGTAGTTCCTATTTTATTGGAGAGCACTGTATGAAGAGACTTTGTATAAAATAAGTCGTTGTGAGCAGATCACTTCATCCAATTGAATTCAGGTGGTGTTGTTGAGCATTTTTACATCTAGTGTTCTTATTTCAGTAGACAACGCTGTAAAAATGAGCGTATGAAACAACTGTCTGAATGACTAGCTTAATAGCATGAAATGACTCTATCTCCCTTGGAGACAGTGTAATAATTTATTAATTTACCACATTATTGGTGATTATATTTGCTAGGCGATCGCAACCTTCCTTTTTATACCCTGAATTGGGTATATTGAGTTTGCTACGAAATTTGTAATACTCAGAAAGAAATGTCGCAGACGTTAGAGCGAGAAGCTGAGTTAATTCAGCGTTGTGCATTAGTGAAATATTCTTTCTGTTTTTGAGATAGAGATCTGAAATTTTGCACAGTTTTTTTTCTCTCAAAGAAGCTATTCAGTTGATCCAATCGCCGATATCGCACCTGTATACCATATAGCTAAAAAACTAATCATATAGTTCAAAAACTCATTTTTCAAGAGATATCTTCACGAAGTTGGGCGCAGATAATTGCCCAAAGCAATGGTACAAAAGTTTTCAGTTCAGTCCCTCTGTAGCATACAGCTGCCATACAAACTGAACTATCAAAATCAAATTCTTGTATGAACACTTTTGTACTTGTGAAGGGTATTAAAGCCTCGGTACAACCGAAGTTAATAATATAATTTTCAATGCCTCAGCATGAACTGCTCAATCATTGGCAATTTTCGAACTGCTTTTGTGACTTACAGCGAAATGAAATAAAACTGGTAGCGCGCAACCAAATTTCGCTAAATCATGATCTATATTATTTCCAATCCATTATTTGGCTTTTTTTCACTAACAAATCTTATTAAAAACCAGTTGACAAATTTTGACAAGCGAATTCGTCACAGCACTACCAATTCATTTACTAACAAGCTCTTCTAATATTTTGCAAACGCTCGCTCAATGCTTAGCAAAATATGAAAAGACAAAAATTATGAAATCCAATTGCAACTAATTAACTACTGGCAGCGCCTAAATATGTCACGTACGTATAAAAACGCCTACAGAGCCGAGAAACAGCATCAGTTGACACTTGCAGTTTTAGCGCATCACAAGCAGTCGCCCTTAAATCAAACTTAACTCCGAAATGGCTTTCAAATTCGCACTCACCTTCGCCGCTCTCCTCGCCGTTGCCAACGCCGGCGCCATACTCTCCCACGTAGCGGTCGCACCCGTTGCCGTGGCCAAGATTGCCAATCCCTCCGTGGACGCGGTGGCTACGACCCATCAAAATGTCGTGCGCTCCTTCGCCGGCACCGGCTCCCATCACTCCAAGGCTGTGGATACGCCTTACTCCAGCGTACGCCAATCGGATACACGCATCAACAACAAAGTCTACGCACCAGCTATTGCCAAGACCGTGACCACTTATGCTGCTCCAGCTGTGGCTCCCGTCGTTTCTGCATACACCGCTGCCGCCGCTGCTCCGTTGGTCAGTAAAACCATCCTGTCGCCCGTCGCTAAGGTCGCTGCTCCAGTTGTGTACTCTCATGCTGCTCCAGTCGCCACTTACGGACATGTCGCTGCTGCTCCAGCTATCGCTTACTCGCCAGCTGCTGCTGTAGCTCATGTTGCCTTCGATGGTTTTGGCACACACTGGGGTTATTAATCAGTTGTTATTGCACGTGATTTGTTGAATTTGTTAACTGTTCATTTGTTATCGTTAATAAAACGAATAATTGTGTTATAATATATACATATATAGTGTTGCACTTTATAAAACTAATTTGTTTCTTAAATAGCTCAGAGATTCTGTTAGGAAATTCGAAATCTTATTTCGCGTCTAAATAGGAAGTATAATTTTGTTTCGTAAAGTTTCACTTTAAATAAGAACTCTGTCATCCTATCCAGATATTCGTCATAATATTATATCCTCCCCTACTTATCTATTGGAATATCCTGAATACGAACTGAAAATCTAGTCGGTTCAGAGAAATGAAGTTTTGGCCGATATTTGCTTGAGCTCGATATTTATACTAGCTATGTAGCGAACTTCAAAAGCATGGGATTTGCATATGTATAGAATACCAGGTCCAAACTCCTATACCACTTTCAAGTTAGTTGTGAAAATATTGATCACGTTCTAACTCATAGAAGCTATTCTTGGTTATTTAATTCCCTTTTTTTAAGGGTTAGCACCATTACATTCTAGAGTTATGTCAAATATCTCGAAACTATGTTATAAACAACTAATCTGAAGAGATCATTGGCTCTACTTAAGTGTCATCCGTTCCGTACATTTGTGGGGTCGATAGATGTATTATAAAAATGTCGCGTTAAGTCCCGGGAACAGGAGCTATGACCTGCTTACTAGGGATTACGAGTGAAAAAACCATATCAAAAAAGGCTCTGGAGGTTAGCTTCGATATCCGCCCAACGTATATTCGAAAAAATTACGATGCAATTTTTACTGCCAACGCGCTCATGATTTTACAACATTGGAACCAGTCTCGCCGATCGAGTAAAGCAGATCCATGAGGAATTAAACACCACGTATTCACTCCACAGTTGAAGATATTGGGTCAATGGTTCCGTGATCGACAGTTCCAACATACCGACGGATCAAAGAGTAAAGTAGAAGCAGAAGCGGTGTTCTTCCATAGTAGCCAATACGTAGAAATTAATTGACTACGCGTATCAGGTCGAATAACAGAGGCCAAGTAAGCTTCTATTCTAACCTGCAAGCCCATAAACCTTCTTGTGGACAGTCAGCGCTAATCAAGGCTATTCGGAGCGCCCATAAAAGCGGACTGCGTTAGGTTATGTAAGGAGGTAATACCTAAATTTTCAGTGAGAAACTTAGTTAATATCATCTGGCTAAGCAGTCATGCAGGAATAGAAGGAAATATAAAAGGCACATTAGATGGCATGTTCGGAGGCAGTCGCCTGCACAATTACCTACAGCTGTTATAATCATTGCTAATTTAAGAGTAGCTTGAAGCAATGGAACCTGGAGCAACACCGCAGATCTTGGAATACTAGGAACATAGGGCATACAACTAAACTTTAACTATTGAGATGAATATTTAATGTATAACTGGAAACCTGTGAAGGGATGTCTTATCAAGACTAAAATTTGATTTGTTGTATGCGTTTCGAATTTATCCAATTAATGAAAGTTTCTATAAGTATCAACCCGATTCCAACGGTCTTGTCGATTTTATGGCAATATCTCACATGTGCAGAAGTCTGTAGCACACAGAAGGAAGCGTTGGAAACCCTTTAAAGTATACTCGTATCCATAAATGATCATGGCGACGAGCGAGTCGATTAAACCATATCCGTCTGTAACTGTCCTATCAAGGTGGTTAGTGTGTCCATGCCACACTGCCGATTGGTACTGAAAATGTTTACCCAGTTTTCAGGGCGCTGATCGACACATTGTATTGATCCGTTGTGCTTCTGAGCACCGTGGATTTAGGACTTCGCAGGTAGGATCCCACGTTAAACATTCCGGTTATTGTAACTGTCCGAATTACTTACTCAGGTTTTGAGATATTGATTTGAAATTTTACTCACGACCTTTGCTTCCCAAGAAGTTACTCAGTTGTCGGAATCGTTGAAAATGGACTACTATAGCATATTGCGGCTATACAAACTGACCGATCAAATACGGCTCTTGTATGGAAAACTTTTATATTTGACATGGTAACTTTTCGTAAACTAACATAGAGTTTTGTTCAAAGCAACGTTATCATCTCCGAACAAATTGTTGAGAGCAGACCCTCATAGCATATATGTATCTGTCATACAAATTGACCTTTTAAAAGGATAACAGTACATTTATGGTAAGAACTCAACTTCCTTGATATTTTTATCCCACAATTAATTCTCCACTACCGTTATGTAATTTAAAAACCCAAAGTCCCTTCTGTTTGTGAGCCCTTGACACTGCCGACTAACTCAATTTTCTACATAATTTAATAAGACTCATTGGCAGTCATCAGCATCAGCGCCATCATCAACGCTGACATCAAAATAATGGAGACATTTCATAATATGCAAATTAACCAGCTTCCGTTAGGAGTCTAATTCCAGTGAGTTGAAATTACACAGCCACAAAAATGGGTTTCAAACAGTCGCAGCAACTTGAAGGATGCTTCTAAGGATAAAGCCACTTTAAGACAAGCGAAAATAAAAATCAAAAAGGATATCCATATTCACATGCAACAAATCGCAACTCAACTAAATTTGTAAATAATGCAAATTTGATTACGATTGTGAGTGGCAATCTGCGTGTGTGTGTGCGTGTGTGTCGAGGATAAGTGCGCCTGCAGCGAAATGCTAAGGATGTTGATGAATTTTGACATTTTGTTTGTGACGCAGCGGCAGAGATTACGCGGCACATACACACGCAGATATTTGGCTGCAGGGCCAATTGTGCGTGTAATCTGCGATAATCATTTTAAATTTGGACCCGAAAAAGCAGTGCGGTTGTGTGTCTATAAGCGAGTGAGTGTGTGGATGTGTAGGTGGAAAGTGTCGTGGGCATTTGTTTGTGTGGCTATGTGTATCTACGCAGCTTTAAGTGCTTTTAGCCTGCCTTTAACATTCGCTCTCTCACTTTCCTTTTTGTTTTGTTTTGTTGTTGTATTTGTCTTTGATTATTGCTCAACGATTTCGCCGCAAGGATAATTGAATTCAACTCAAGTCTCGCTGCACTTTCGAATGTAAGAAAGTAGCAAATCTGCAAGCGACTTAAGCCACCGTGAGCAATACAATTTAGCAAGAGTGATGAGTGGTCTTAAAACGGGTCTCAAAGTGCCGCATAATAGCTGTATGCCTCCTTGTAAGTATCTTCTTATGTGTCTCTGTGTTCGTGTCCGTGAATTTGCGCAAATCTTTGCTTAGCGGCAAATCCGCAGCTATCACTTCGCACAATTTATTCAGGAATTTTTAATCAAACCGTTGCCATTAATTACTCGAAATTCTTAGCCACATAACAGACATTTTTCGCTTGCCACCAACCGCTGCGCGCCACTTGCACCTTCCGTCAACGCGCTGGCGGACTCGTGCGCTCAGTGACGCTGCTGGAAAATCAAACATCAGAGCAGCCGTTAAAGCGGAGGAAAAAGCAGCAGCGCAAAGGTCGCTGCCAAAAAAGAAAAAAAGAAGAAATCGAGCAGCAAACCATGTGGCAGCCAAATACTTGGCGCGCAACGCCACCATCAACAGCCAGAAAATGAGAAGCAGACAAAAACCGTTATGCAGCCGGCAGCACTTGTAGTAGTGTGGGTGGCAGTGGCGAGCGATGAAATGCGAAGTACAAACCGCAGCAACGCGGCAGGCAAAAAAGAAAAAAATTGTGTCTGTCCCAGCTCGTGTCTATCCACGCATATTAATACAAGCGTGTGTCTGTGTGTGTATTTGTGCTTCAAATTAGTTGCAAGCAAGCAGCAAAATCTCTCTTCTACCCTCTCTGATCTTCGCCTTGCATCCCCTCGTTGGCCTTCCTCATCCCTTCATCGGCCTTCTCCTTGCAGCAAGCCTGTCAGCAGTAAGCATCCTCACTTGTTGGCTTGGAATATGCCAATGTGGCTGCCAACAAGCGCAACTCCTTCTTTGTTTCTATGTGTGTGTGCCGCTGATTTGCTGATTTTACTTTTATAACATGTGCGTTTGTATTTGTGTAGGAGATGAGCGCGTTGTAATGAATAATTTATAATAGTTGGCAAGCTTTTACGGAAAATTAAAGTTTTGTGGCTCTTCACACCAAAAGCAAGCGATGAAGCTACAAAAATGGGCGTTTGCGCAAACATAAATGAGGGAGAAGCGAACAAAAAAAAGTTATGGTAACGTGTAAATATGTATGGATTTGAGCTAGAGAGACTTGTTGCATGCAGCTATTTTATGCATAGATAAATTTCAAATGTTGAAAAGTGTGTTACAATCCCCACCCACCGGCACTTATTATTAATTTTCATTGTACAAATACTCTCTAGACAGTTTACAAGAAGAAGCTCAGCTGTATTAAAGTTACGCCTCCTTTAGGATCGTATCATCACTATAGGTTTTAATATCAACGTATCGTCTTAAACCCACATTCATATTCTTTCTAAAGAACTGATTTGAGTAATACTCACAGCATATATTTATAGACCAGACGCTATTTGCAAGGGAATTCCACAAAATAGTGGAGAAACCTGAATAATATGGAGAGACTCGGTTAGAATACCGATAATTCCGCTTGCTGTGGTGCTACAATCGCAATTGCAATCCTGTCGAAGTACTATTTTTTACCCTCATAAGCCTGAATAAGCCTGAAGGCATACGATATATATGCATGAATTTGTGCACAGTGCTAGAGTCTTCATTGAAACCACCAATAGTAATATACTTACAAAACTCCAAAGATATCTACTACACATACATTTTTTATAACTTCCATAAGTTCTCATATGAGCCCATTTTATATTACACCTATCCATGCACTCTATGATTCGCAATTTGGTTTTCAAAAGATCGCGCCCCAAATGTTAAAGCGATATCTTATATACGAATATAAAGCTGCAGATGTGGACGGAATTTTCCAGCTTTCCTTCAATAGAGAGCAGAGCACATTCTGATGCACCTGGTATAACCAATGAGGCAAAGCCTTGCACAGGCTTATATCCCAAAAACGTGGAGAAAAACACTAGTTATCTTAATACCGAAAGTATGGAGGGGAGACTACCCTTTCGCCAAATCTTACAGTCCGATACTGCCCTGTATAGTCTGCTTCCCGCAAAAACGATAATTTTGTAAACGAGGAAGTGGTCATAATACTATCATTCATTAATATAGAAGGCGCTCTTGACAACACCTTTCATTCAAGTGTTATCCGTGCAGTGGAAAGTATGCAAGTAAATCCACCCAGAATGGGTAGATATTGTTCTTAGAAAGAGAACGCCTAAAACAAATATAGGCTCAGGTAGCATTCAAATAGAAGCACTCCGCCCATGAGAGAGTACTAACACCTTTACTTTGTAGTCTAGTTGTGGATGAGCTTCTGGTGCTGCTCACTTCGAATGGCATTCGTTGCTAAGGCTAGGCAGACGAAAGTGACAATATGTCAAAGAAGTCGAACTCTTCCACCCCTGAGAACCCTAACGCTCAAGGGGATGAAAGGGACTATTTTTTATGAAATAAAATGTTTAGGCTTGATGCTAGATTCAAACCTCAGGAGGGAAAATCACGTGGACTCCACGAGTGGGAAAGCCATGAGAGTGCTAATGTCTAGCTGATAGAACCTGTCGTTGCAAACTAGACATACTACTCTGGAAGTACCAATTGATAGTTCAGACCAAAATTCACATATAGTGCGGCATCAACGGCGTCAAGAGTCCCACTACTACTCCATACCGTTGTGAAAATGAAACGAAAAAGTATATTTTAGCTTTACTGTTATTTGGGGATGGCGAGAACAGGGTAATAAGCGCTCAGAAAGAACGCGCCAATGAATCTAAAATCCTTCCTAGAGCCGACATTACCAAGAGAATGGATCCATAGTCATAAAGGAATAAATGAGCTGGCCGATCTTTTGGTGAAAGAAGGTGCGGCAACCATTTCGATAGGAAGTGTAAGATAAGCTATGGAAAGAGGAAACGATCAGTAGAAAACGCCGCTGGCACAAGTGCCTGGGCTTCAATAGGCAAGAATCTTTCTGGGAGAGTATGATTCTACACAGTTCAAGAAACTAATCGGTCTTCCCAAAGACAAATTAAGTATCTATGTTGGTGGGATTTTATACAGGTCACTGCAGACTGCGGTGTCACCTATACATACAAGTATTAGGGTACTGTTTTGCGGCCAAAGAGCAGAGACACCAGAACACATACTCCAGGATCGCTCCGTAATCGTAAAAAGAAAGAGTTAGGCAATTAACTCAGGTGAGAAAACACATTACAACCATTAACTCAGGAGTTTTACTAATCTTCTTTGAAATAATTGGGTTAAACGAAGTGTTGTAATAACAAGAGAGACCTCGAGTCGCAGTGCATTCCTCAAATTTCAATCTAAGTAAGTTTACGTGCGTATCTTACTGTCTACCAGCTGCAATATAAACTATATGTCTTCTCAAAGTCACACAAATACCACAACAACACCAACAAAAGAAAAGTCGCTGCTCTGCTACAACCAGTTCATATGAACGCTGATGAATCTAATTTCATTTAGCGAAACTGATTTATTGATGTGTTCAATCTTCAAAGCTTTCTAATAGAAAAAATAAATATAAATCATTCTGCTGCTGCACAGGATATGGCCCGTGCCAGTGTATCTGAGTGTGTTTGTGGGTGAGCGTGACTGGCGCTGCAGTGACGCTGAAATATTGCAAAGAAATTGAACAAACGAGCTGGCATGTCTGACGAACAGGCTAACAAGGTTAATTTCGTTGATCAACTTTTTTCATTCACTCACTTTGGCATCATTTATCAACAAAAGACTGAAGGAGCGACCCTTGTAGAAATATTAATAGACAAAGCTACAAGTTAATATAGTTTTTTATATGAAATTATTTTGTATTTTTTATTTTTGTAATTTTTTGTAATGTTTTTTTGTATTATTTTTCCTTGAGTTTATAAAACAGCGTACTTGAACAGGCACTCTGTAGAAGAAATTTGCAAGGGACACACTTTAAGCTGCCTGTCATAGAAATCCACTTCCAAGCACTCGCAGCTAACTACTTTATATTTCCATAGACACACTAACATAGTGATGTGAGTATATGGTTTTTCAAGCGCTTCTTTCTCACTGTGTCGCTCTGTGTGCTGCATGCCACATACGAAAATTAAAAATTCATTCGAAAGTGTCAATTGCTGTCACTTAATATACACGACGATCAGCAATTGCTGCTATCGATAGTGATTGCCGGCGTTGCCAACAACACCGAATCGTGAAACAATGAACACAAAGGGCACAAGTGAAAACGATGAATGATATTCAAGCACACATACACACATATACAGAAATGTGAAAGTTTTTTGCGCTGGACTCATCTCCCCCACACACCCACACATAAGCAGTGCAATGGCAGCCACAGCGCCCGTGTCGCCGTCTTGCCACCGAATGTGGCATCGTTTTTGCCTTGCGGCTCGAATGCCCTGCTGAGGATATGTGATTTCAATTCGTGCCGCGCTGCCGTTGCTTCGAATGAATTTCTCTCCTCCTCCTCTCCCCATAATATATCTGTGGGCTCGCTGCACTTAACCCGTTGGTCGCCATTGCCATCGATTGCCGTGTTGAAGCGTCGCTTGTCAGTGCAGCGCTGGTAGCATCAGTTGCCATTGTCGGCGGTTTGTCAGTGATTTTTTCGCCAACTATTAAGTGTGTAGTTTGTTGTTTTTGTTTGTCGATTTTTGATTGTTTTTCTGGCGCTGCCTCTTTATACTTCACTCGATTCAGTCGATGCACCCGATTTGTGGCATTGTGGATTTCTTGCAAATGATGGACACGCCGAGCATTGTCATCGGGTTGTGTAAAGTTTCTGTTGTTGTTGTAATGTATGTGGCACACTCTTTGTTGTCACTCCGATTTATGACTTGAGTGTTGCATTGAAATTCTAAGCCAAAAAATGTTGTTGAAATTCATAAATCGCACGCTTTTTATATAGTTTCGGTTGTTATTGGTTATAAATAAGTGAATATATCGGGTATATGGTAAAAAAGTGGTGAGAACTGAAAAAAAAACTATTATAAGGGTTTTTCTTATATGAATATGTGTGTTATTGAAAACTGTTGACTTCACCGAAGCTAAAATACTCTTCACCAGTGCATTTCTTATAGGATAAAAAATGGGATAAAAATCCTTATCTTTCAGTATAGAAGGCCTTGGACAATAATCTAGACCGAATTTCGTTAAGATATTTTGTCAAATAAAATGTATTTCCAAACAAGAACTTGATTTTGATCACCAGCCCCATCCTTTATTAGACCGATATCGGCGTTTTCAGCACATGAGCAGCCCCTTGGGGAGAAAAGATTTTGAGTGTAAAATTTAAGTCTTTATCTCTACTGAAATACTAGTTAGCGTATGTACAAGCGGACGGACAAACGAACATGGCTAAGTCTACTCAGCTTGGCACGCTGACGATTTCTATATAACACTTAATTTACAAGGTGTTCGACGTTTCCTTTTGAGGTTTATTTTTACTATATATTTTGGATATAAAATCCGTTAAAATTATTATCTTTCAGAGATATTCGGAGTCAGATCCTAAAGGAGATACCTATAAAATAGATATTGATAGAAGGAAATAAAAGTCTGTTGTGCTCTTGTTTTACTCCAAAGAGCTTCAAAACCGACCTGGGTTAGTGGAGAGAACCTGCTATCCAAGGAGTTTAAAAACCGCCTTGTGATAATGGAGAGGACCTGTTATCTCTTCCAAGGAGTTTAACAAACCACCTTGAGACAATGGGGGTGACCTCCTCTCTTTTTTGAGGAGCCTCAAACCGCTTTTTTTCTAATGGAGAGGACCTTTATCTTTTCCAAGAAGCCCAAAAACCCCTTGGGATAATGGGGGACCTGCTATCTTTTCCGAGGATCCTAATAACCGCTTTGGGATAATAGAGAGGAACTGTTGGGACCCTCCTCCTCAATGAAGCCAAAAACCCCTTGGGATAATGAAGAGGGCCTGCTATCGTTTCCAAGGAGCCTAAAAGCCAGTCTTGGTTTAATGGAGGGACCTGCTATCTTTCAGCTTGGAGAGAATCCAACCCAAACAGTTTAAGAACCGCGCTTGAGATAATGGGGGACCTCTCTATCTTTTCCGAGGAATCCTAAAAACCGCTTGGGATAATGGGATAATACTGTTACCTCTTCCAAGAAGCCTAAAAACCCCCTGGTATAATGAAGATGGCTTACTATCGTTTCCAAGGAGCCAGTAAACGCCTTGGGATAATGGAGGGGACGTGCTATCTTTTCCGAGGACTTAAGAACCGAACTTGAGATAATGGAGAGAGCCTGTTATCTCTTCCAAGAAGCCTAAACGGCCTTGGGATAATGGAGGGGACGTGCTATCATTTTCTTTACGTCATTTCGTGGATTTGAGAACCGATAGTTTTACGTCGACCTTGATTGGCTTGGAGACCCCTATTTTTTAGTCGGTTATGTTTAATATCTATCAAGTCATGAAGGTTTCGAGTAGAGCTAGCCTATTTTAAGGGACCAAGGACCATACGAAAATATAAAGAAAAACTGTTCTGTCTTTAAGGGGAAAGACAACGGTCTATTTCAACTAACAAGTATTTTGAAGAGTCCGCAGTTAAAGTCGTTCTATTCTATTGCTTTTGTGATGAGATTTTATTTCCCTTTTATTAATCTAGATTTGCAAAATAAATAATTTTAAACCTTTTCTTTAATTAAAGCTGACTGTTTTTGCCATGAACGAGGATTTAGAGAGAATCAGGATTAAAGCCTGAATTAGCCCTATATACATACAAATTCGAGTGAAATTTTCAAAACTTTGCAATTTAACAGACTTTAAGGTATATTCTCTGAAACTAGTATTTTCCCAATCGCTACTACCTGAGTCCTTTGAACAATTTACCTGTCATACTTGAAATCCGTAGCATCCTTTGCCGCTAGCTGGAGGCGAACATGCAAATCTGCTTGTTTACAATATGTTTCAGCAATCAGACAATAATCCCCCAACTAAATTGCCAATGGCCACACAAGCCTTACCACATTCAATACAAAATACAAAAAAAAAAAAAAAATATTTTTCCTTTCGAAAGCGCGCGCTCGTTTTCCTTTGGCTTGGACATTCGGCAATTGCAATTGTTTGCCAAACTACAAAGTGCAACTGACCGTAAAACAATTTGATTTTGGCAATATTTTTTTTATTATTTTCCGCATTTTTTCTTGCATCAACGTCCTTGCGATTTTTATTGGCATCTTTCAACTTGTTTGTTGCAGCCAACAATCGCTACGAATTTGAATATCAATAAACACTTCAATTGCAGAAAATATTCGAAAGTACACATACATACACACAAACTGAGCGAGGTAAGCAGAATAAATTGCAGGAAAAAGAAAAAACTAAAAAAGTGCTGTGCAAGGATGGCCTGCATATGTGTGTGTGTGCGGCGGAAGGAAGCGAAAAAATGCTAAATGCTATGAGGTCGGGACCAATAAAAATTTGCAGAAGTGTGCAAATAAATATAAATCAGCTGGAATTGCAATTGAAAGTCGCCCAGTGTGCAGCGGGAGTGATTGGGCAGAACAGTGAAATATTAGAAAAAGGATTATAGCGCTTTATTGTTGTTATGAATCGCATTTTGTGTGCTCTGCAGCTGCGCATATGTGTGTATATACATGTATGTGTGAATTGGTGTATTATTTCACATAACTGTACATGTGTACAATGCATGCTGCTTACTGGCGCGCTGTTGCAAATTGAATAAATATTCAAGGACATTTGCATAGTTTCGCAACTCTTGGCATGTCCAGTCAACTTTAACGAGCTTATTTCAGCTATAAATTTTACAAGAGTATAACTGCAATATATAAAGTACAACAAACTCGTTTTCAGCTTGTAGAAATCAAGGAAATTTGGCTTTGGCTTATGAGAAGGAACTTTTCGTTTATTAGATTAAGGAGCAGAGATGGTTTTACTATTTCTTGATCTTCAAAGGTTTTAAAGAGTATAAGAATATATATTGGGTAGTCGGCATCGACGTCTCTACTTATGAGATTTTCTTGCCATTTGTGACGCACTTTAACTTTTAGAGGCTTCCGAACGGGTATTGGACATTATGAGCTACTTTTTTATGATTCAAATAAGCTCAGACTTTTATCAAAACATGCCAAAGCGGTTCAGCTTGTTATATGAAAATATCTCGAAATGGATCACCTAAAAAAACGCGCTTTTAACTAAAATATTTCTCCTATTTTCTGGTTGGTAGCTTTCGAATGAATTTTTCTCTCATGCTTGAACCTAGTACTAGAGCCACGATGAAGTCGAACCTGCTTTCGTCTTTTGGGAATGTTTCATCATGGAGGTAAATTCAGCCGCTGTGTCCAAAACTACCTCTTGTAGCTAGACGTTCATCCACCGGGTGAACGCCAGTACTTGGCGACGGAGTCTCTCTAACATCACGAATCCTCCACCGAATTTGCGATCCCTTATATGACCACTGTAGTAAACGCCACAAGGACTTACTCGTCCCAGTTCTAGTCCCGTCCATAGCACTCCTTGGTCGGCGATGATGTCTTTACTCTCACGAGGACATTAACCATCAGGGTAGCGCCACCTTCCCACTTAATGGACCGGTCATCAAAAGGGTGGTCTCCTATCCGAGCCTGTTTTTGTTCTTTTCATTTAGGGGTGTTTTTTACGTTCCGGGTCCCAAACCCAGCGAACAATTCTGGGGAGGGACTTGGGTTAAGACCGGAAAGAATTGTTTCTGGCCACTCCCAAGTGATTGGCAATCAGAAACTTTCCTCACCTGCGTGAACATCTACACATGGATCTATCTCCTTGACCATTTTGATTCAAAGTATGCGAGGAAGATATAAAACAATTCCAAAAATTTTTTTCAACTTACACTATAGTGGCGTACTGTATAATATGACCGCGACGAAGTTATGTTGCGCAGCATAATTTCATTGCAGTCGACCGATATTGTTGGCGAATGAAAAGAAATTATATTTTAGAAAAGCTTTACAACTAGTTGAGTACTATCAAGGAATAAGAGAGTTCGCAGAGTTTAAATTTTGCGGGTTTAGTCGTTCGCATAAACCGGTTGAGAAGTATAAAAATTCAAAATGAGCCTAAAAGTATGCAATTGAATCAGTTAACCCTTAACATGTAGTGCCTGTTATTTATTTCAGTTTAAATTTTACTTAAAAACATAAAAAATATACACGCTCCGCACGCTAAAACTCCTTAAGCTTTCCACACACGCATACACACAAAAATAGCGACATAAAAGTGTCCGGTAAATTTCATGTAGCAAAATGCTCTTGTTGGTCAGTTGTTGCCACATTCACCATAAAAAAGGGTTATTTGCCTCATTAAACTTCATGCAACAATTTCCATTAGTTTGCTTAATGCGTCGCACCCCAGTTACTAGCATTCACTACGTGCAACAAAAACAAAAACAAAAGAAAATCGAAAGCAACAACTTCACGAAACATTACAAAGTTTTTACAAATATTTTACCATTAAATTGTAAAATAGAAATAAAATGTGAAAAAGTGGCCAAAACATAAGAGAATTACACATTGAAAATGAAGAGAAGAGCACACATACACACTTACATACACATATTTGCGTTCATATCTTATTAGACGCCCATCTTGTGCCATTTTTCACGAGCAAAATTGTGTCACACAACACTCACACGCCCCATTAAACGCTGGCAAACTGTCGCTTTCGGTTTGCGGCGAACTTTGCGCATGTGTGTGTGTGTGGGTGTGCCCCACAATCCACAGCGCTTTCAACACCTTCACACCGATGTAAGGTTGCATGCTTGTGGGTGTGTGTGTAGATTTTGGAACTTTTCCAGCTGCGCTGCTTTACTGTTGTTGTTGTTATGCTCTAATTTTTGTTGGCTTGTTTGTTTGCTGCCGACGTCATTCCACCTCATTTCGCTTGTTGCTTTGTGACCATTTGTTTTTTTGTTGTTGTTGCTGTGGCATGAGTACCACTAATGTGCGCTCCCAAAAGTATCTAAGTGTTTTTAGTTAATCACACACATACATACATGCAAAAAATATATTATGTTTTTTTGTTGGCACATAGCTCCACTGACTCCACATCTACCTCACGTGCCGCGCTGTACAGTAATTTTTAACACACATTCGTATTTGTGCATGTAGATGTGCGTTGCCAAAAATGTGTGTGTGTGCTTGAGTGGCCGTTATGTGGCAACTTCATCATATTCATTATTTTGTTGGACCGAAATTATGATTCATATTTGTTGACATTGCGCTCGGGGTCACAAAGGTCTGATTTTCTATGCCTAAATAAATATATTTGTACGTATGCGACTCTGAAGCCGTTAGGGCTGCGTGGGTAAGGATTGTACGTACGTATGTACACCCAGTAAACAAATTTTGGTATCCTTTTTTTCTTTAGTGAAAAATAAGTGGTTTGTGGAGAAAAACTAGAGAACTTAATGCCAGTTTGGTATAGGGATATATTTATAAGAGAGGGCAGTGTTTTTTTGTCGAATGCTGTCGCAGTTCTTACCGGTTGAAATATGGGTATGGTCCGATTATGCTGACCCGAATGTTATAAGAATTTTGTATAATATTATACGGACTCATGGCTCAAGTTATAGATGCATTTTAGTGAGTCTACTGAGGTAGTATGTACCAATTTCATTGTTCCAACTGCTTTAACAATTATACAACTCCATAGGCAAGTTGCAAAAATATTTCGAATTTCTCATAAAAAAAGGTAGTATCGACTCGATTTTATCTTTTTTTTGCCATTACTACATACCAAAAAAGTCTTCCTTTTATTTCATAAATTACCTCATATACAATCACCAATCGTAAGGAGTAAAGTCAGTCGGAAATCCTGATGGTTGTTATATGTATGCTAGATCAATTTTTCGCCCGATTTTATCCATTCTAGGTACAAACATACATTGTCATGAGCAAAACACGCTCCCTTGTTTTCATTGAGATAACTCAAATATTGGTTGATATATGCGAGATAATGTCAAGCCGGAAGTTCGACGATCTTTATATTAGGTGTATGGTGGCTCAAGGAAATATTGACCCCATTTAAACCATTTTTGATACACAGAGATACTAGAACCAGGAAAGAATTCTTTCTGAATTTTAATTGTATATCTCACACATTGACCGATATTTTGGGCAATGTTTGGCCACACTGTGAGATAGTCTATACATACTTAAGAATGTGAAAATAATGTCACGGACTAAATTTCCTTAAGTCATGCTTTGTTTTGCTGAATAAGCTATAAATATTAACTATTAGATCAGTATAGGAAAATGAAAAAATATCGCCTCGTTCACAGGTTCTTAAGTATTTTGGTGATAAATGGATTACTTTTAGGTCTTTTATATTTTGGATTTCACATTATCCATAATTTCACCTTATCTTTCACTCTTCAGTTGAAAACAATAAGTCAGGTTAGTTTTGGTTAAATACATAATTACATTTTAAAGAATCATCCAAAGGTCAATCGAAGGCACCCAAAGTTTGAAATATAAATTTGATTTTCTAATTTCTACTCCTTAATGCTTGCAAAGGAAGAGTTGAGTACTCTCTGAAATAAAGATATCAAACGGATGAAGTGGTGACTTTAAATAGAAAATCTAAGGATCTATAGACGCCTCGGACATATTCGTCGAAAATTTTAATAACTATATCTGAAAGTTTAGTCGAAAGGTTTTACATGCCTGCTTTTCATATTCCAGTGATTTCCATTTGGAAATTACAGATTTCTTAAGTAAAAGATTTTGTTTACTGTAATAATTAACATATACTTGGACTCGTGCTTGCCTATAACCAGCCACTCTCAAGCATTTGTTGCCTACTGCTTCCTCTAAAAAACATGTTTAATGGCAAGCGTGTCCCACCGCTGCGTATGATGAACATAGAGAACGTATGAGACTATACATATTCCCATCCACTCTTCATCAGCCACCTTCGCATCATCATTAAAGCAAACATTTTTTATTTCGACGCTGACATTATGACTGACTCCACTGCCGCTATCAAACACATACACACACACATATGTACGCACGTCCATCAGCGCTAATTCTCTGCAGTACAAAGTAGCATTTAGCTGCAAAAAACTCACTGCCACTGACATTGCGCACATACAAATATATTTACCTTAATGCGTGTAGTTAATCTAATGCTCGTTTTCCAAGTATTTAGCTTTTATCATCATTTGTCTGGGTGTTGTCACCATGACTTTATTTACATGACCACGTGCGATGCTGCGAAAAAACTGTGACATGTTAGCGGCCCACAGGCACATATATACATTTGCATATATATACATACAAACATATATTCTTCCATAGTCCATATCTTGCATTCGCGACTCCACCGCCAAAGGCTTTCATATGTGTAGGTATGTACCGGTGTTTGTGTGCGATTTGTTGCGAAAAAATTTGCAAAGCAAAAACAATAAAAAAGCGCCGTGTGTCGCACTTTTAATTAATTAAAATGTAAGTACATTAAGGGAAAACACTTAACCGCCAACTGACACGTATGGATTTGCTGGGCAAAGTCCAAAGACCCGTTCTTGTGAACTTGGCGTTGTGCTACTCATCAAAACATTGAATTTTTTCTTCTCTTTACAATGCGTCAAAGGGTAAATTTAAAGCGTTTCTAGTTAAATGTGTTGCAAGTGTTTAGCAGAGGCTTTGGTCTTATTAAAAAGCTGACTGAAAGAGAGTTGAGCTTTCACAAAACAGAGACGAGAGATTGTGCATAAGCTTTAATGTTTTTCTTGGAAACAATTCTTACTCATAATTTGTTTGTTTTCTTCTTTTTGTTCTTTTCATAATTTTTCCCCTTATGAAGCCTTTAAATAGTTGGTTGGATCATTCAGTCCTTGCTTTCATAAAACATTTCATTTCAGTATATATTCAGATTCTATTTATGTTCTTCTGTTTTTACGGAACTCTTTCATGATCGTTAGGAGTGACATTAATGATAAAAGAAAGAAAAAAAACGGCTCCAATCCACCATTCAACACCTTTATAAAGATTCGCTTGAATACTGAAATACTTCTAACCCTTTATACGTATTCCTAGAACATTGGCTATTTATTTTAAAGGCTGAGATTGCTTTGAGACCCACCTGACTATCTCTTGGTGTAATAATACATTTGTTAATATAGTTTCTCTGAAGATTGAGAGTTTCTATATGTAGTATGTGAATCTTTGATATATTTCACATATCCTTTGTATTAACTGTGCAAGGCAATAATTCTGGATTTCATGATTTCTACTTATTTTGATTCATATTCTTGGTAGGCTGAAAAGAGAATCGCAGCAGCTCTAGATTGCAGGCGGTCGCACTTACCCCTTCATTACACCTATTATACTCCTAAGTGCTAACAAATTAAACCTTATTCAGCAACTCACTAGATTTGGTAAAATACCTGCCTTCTTCCATCCTAGGTGCCCAATGTGTCTTCAGTTGAAGTATTAGGAGACGTAGAAGGTATTCCGTCTCAACCGCCTTGACCCGGATCATCCTCCCTTGCTCTACACTCCGTCAAATCCATTTTACCAACTTTATGAAGGGAAGATCTTAGGAGTAGGCACCCTTTGATGACTACTGCAACATGACTAAGTTCACTCTTCGTCCGCCTACCATCAATACTACCCCAAAGCTTAGTAGTATGCACCGTTCTGCACGTATTCTGAAACATAAAGTGTTTCTCGTAGGTTCATTGCTTCAAGTAACTCATTAAGAAACTAAATGGTCTAGAACAGCTTTAGAGAATTGTGTTGCTGGCGCCGTCGATCAGGCTAACTGCCTTCTCGTTTCATTTTATACCTTTAAGACTGCGTACCCGGATGAGTTTTCTCTTTCGCCAATATTAGCCTACTAAAGTCAAACTTGTAGTATTTTAGCTTGAAGCTACCCTCTGAGTATGCATTGCTATAGAAAAAATCCGCTTCTGTTCCTATTTCACCTTTCAATCCCGTTGGAACTGTTGAACTGGAACTGAATATTCGTAAAAAGATATTGCAGTTCCCTTTACTTTTGTTTTCTCACAATTGCAAGGCATGCCCACCTGTTTCAGATCTCTATCAGAAAAGTTGACAGTGTGACAGTCTTAATCACGGGTGGTTCTCAAATATAATGTACGAATCGTGGAATGTAGAATTTCAAGTTTGTTAGTAAATATGACTCATAAAGACCCAGGGTTGCTTTGTAATTGGATCAATGAGGGTTCTCTAAAGTAATTTGAAGATTTACTATAAAGCACAAATATGATATCTGAACATTGGATGAAAGTATACATTGAAAGAGGTCATATGAAAAATTGATGTCTCTTGAGGAAAACAATTCTCTATCAACAAGAAGTAAGAATAATAACAAATTCTTTCCTTTAAAACCATCTAGATATGGCAAATAAACCTATTTCTGACCTATAAGACAAATTTTCCCGATTTTATCAAGATACGAGGAGTTTTCTCAATTCTTACAACAAAAAAATATATCATCATCAACACTATGATCAGTTTAATCTTAAATTTTATTTTACTTGTACGAGTACATCTGCATTTACTTGCACGGCCCAATAGAAATTCTGTAACCTACTTCCATTCAACTTAGTACGAGTAAATAAACGAAAATTGCTACAATTCTAAGCTCTCTCTCCACAGTTAATAACACGTACAGCTGCGCGCAAAATAAACCATCAAAATTGTGGAATTTTTTAATTTTTCCAAAACATTAGCTAAAACAATATGCAACTCAAATATGGCGCGAAAAGGCAAATCTTCAGCACCAAAGCGAAGTGGGCGCATAGCAAAAGCGGGAGGAGAGAAAAACAAAGGGAAGCAAATAAAGGCACAAAATAGTCAGCACAGTGCAGACGTAATAATGCGGGCAATCGTAAAATTTTGTGCGGTTAAACGTCAAACACTCATATGTGATGGCGACGGCGGCGGCGGCGGCAACGCAGAGTGCCAAAGGACGCAGCTGTCCAGGCGGAAGTAAGCACGCAGCGCAGTTAAATGTGTGAAATTTGAAAAACTTGCCGACGCGTGGAGGCGAGTGTGTGCAGGAGGGACTGGAAGGCAAGGGTTTGCCTAGAAAGTGTAATAAAAGGAGTGCATATGTGTGTAGGAGAGTGTATGGATGACTTCACATGAGTAAATATATAAGTTTATAGTGCATATGTGAAGAATGTCAAAATGCATATCTATTACTAGGGTGCCTCCAAAAATTGTATATCTTGAATGAGAACAGACATATGTGAATATAAAAATATATTTATATTACTAGGGTAGGTAAAAATATTTTTATATTGAATTTTAATTATTATAACACATTGAACCACCCTAATGTCAACACTCTACACCGGAAATATGACAGACCGTCAATGACAGGCACAACTAAGTTTATTTTATTTTCTAGTTCCCACCGAAATTGCCAAAATTCTAAGCATCCAATGTTCGCACAGCACTCGAGGTATGAGTTTATGCTTCTTTGTTTATTGGTGTATTTATTTCGACGAACAAATATAGCACAGACCACGGAGAGAAGTGTACTATATTCATATATACGTATATACATTTAGATATTGTGCCTCCAAGCGTCTGCTGGTCGACGAGTTCGGCAGCCCGCAGCAATTTTTCGCTTCATAACAAATATTCACATTCATTTTGACGCTTTGGCATTTCGACTGACTTTTCATTTGTTGTTCCCCATATTTACCTACATACACACGTATATATGCATATGTATATTTCATTCAGATATGCATACGTGCCTCACCAGCATTCACTTGCGGGGAGCGTGCTTGCGAGCTTGCCCTTTTTAGTCCTTTGCAGAATTGCTGCGTCTTGCTGCCATCATCTTTTCTTCTTGTTTTTTTGTTGGTTTTCCTTTATCTGCTTTTCATTGCATTTCATTTCATACGGTTCTTTGTGTAAATATTTGATTTTTCCATTAAAGTCAATTTGCTTTCATGATTCTGTAATTCATTATTTGCACAATTCACACAGCAGTGCAAACTAAGCGCAAACCCGCACACACACACTTGCGCAATTTAACATATATTCCATGAAGCATGCAATTAGACTTTACCGTTATCAAGGATCTTTCCATTGTTGCCGAGTGAGTTTGGTTGTATGATAAGACATGGGTTTGAAGCTCCTTTTCGGCAAAAGAATGATACTCTGTACTGAAATCTTGCTTTGGATATTTCTTTCGGAAAAAGTTGAGCTTCGATTTTGAATTTTTAATAGTTTTCATAGAAAAGGTCATCTTTGACTCAATCTTATTATTATTGCGATCTAAGATATTTTTTTCCCTTAGAGAGATAGCAAAAATATAAGGAGATCCGATTGGATTGACATTGTCGCTTGTCCCACGGCTAAAATGGTTGCCTTCAGCGAATATTGATTTTTTCGCTTTCGTTTACTTTTTGGAGCATGAATAGTTAGATTGTCGGACAGTTTTGTAGTCGTATTCATAAACCTCGTCAGTGAGGATCTTGTTGAAAGAAGGGTCCTCAGCTACATTGTCAAACATCTCTTTTGCGACCTCTTTCCGAGGAAATCTTTGGAAATGATTCAGGTATTTTGATACGAGTCTTAATACCTGTACCAAAATATATCCAAAATGTGTTGAGTCGATCCAAAAGAGATGTTGGGAGCATCTGTAATCTATATGATACTTATAGCATGATTTTCAAGCACTCTTTTTTAACTTTTTCAATGCTACTGGCACAGAGGTAGAAAAGCGACTCTCACCAACTTTTCTTCACTGAAGCTCTGTGCCACTTAAATTCTTGTGTTGCTGATATAGTACCACTTTGGAAAAAGTGTCGAGTCAAGATTAAAGGAGATGGCCTATACAATCTGAAATATAAACCAGATTCCTCTTACATATTTGAAAAATCTTAGTAGAAATTGGCTTCGACAACAAATTTACCCTGTCATAGCAGTCATCAATAATTTACCCTAAATATTGCCTAACATACCAGTCGCTTTTTGGAAACCTTTTATGAAATGTGAAATCAATCAATAGGTCCCATCAGCTTTGCTAAGAATATTTTGTTCATGTGTGTATGTCCAATAAAATTTTTGTTCATAAGGATCATCAAAGACATTGAATGTCGTAAAGTGGATTTCGGTGAAGGACTCTCAAACTTATTATCTGCTGGTATCTAAAAGAACTCATTTAATCAATTATATACATTTCTACTTTTTCAAAAACTCAACTATATTAGGATGGGTCCTAATTTTTAAATAATTTAGTCTAAAGTTGCTTATGCCCTAAATCTAACATTTAAAGGGCTGTCATTTAAGAACATGTTTTTTAATAGAAATCAATGTACATGTATCAGTATGTTTCAAACAAAAGATCTCACTCACCCTAGCATACACCAAACATTTGTGTGTCATCTGTGTTATCATTAACCGCGAATACCACAAATAATCAAAATTCAACAGCTTTTGCGCGTGCCACAAAATAATTAGTGGAATGCCACATATGTCATTATTACCTAATTTTGATATGCCGCACGCACACACAAACACACAAAGAAGTATTGGCGTCTGTCTCACACAAACACGACACGGCAGCAATTTCAATTAATGTCACAGACAATGCTTAGCAATGACAACAACCATCAGCCGATTCCCCGCCAGAGATGCCGAAGGCTATGACATTTGCAATTTTAACGAGATTAGCCGAGTTAGCTGCGCGGGCGTGCGTGGCTCTGTGTCTTCGTGTAAATGGGTCCGCGTCTGCATTCTGCGTATTTTATGCACTAAATTGCGCTCAATCAATTTTAATCGAATCTCATCGAATTGGCGTGAATCCTCGAACAGCGCTTGTCATTTTCATCGGCATCACCAGCAACACCAACATCAACACCATCAAGCAACAGCTCTGACTCAGAGTCGCATTATTATTACGGAATGGTCGATAACGTATTCTATTTTGCTACTGCTCTGCACTTCTGGGGCACAAGTAGGAAGAGCGGATCGGGTGGAGAAAAAATCGTCTTCTAATTTACTTCGCGGTTTGCATACAAATTTCAGGCTGCACTTTTTCATTAGACGCCACCGCGTACCGGGGTTGCGACGCAAAGACGTGCAAACGCACAAACAGGGATCCATTGTGCAAGCAATATGTGCGTATGTATGTATGTGTTTGGATATGTTTCGTTAATGTGAAGTGATGTGCGGTTAGCTGCTGGGCGTCGTGTAGTCACGCTCCTCTTCATTATTATCGTCACGATATGCATTGATTTCGTTTGATCGCATGAATTTATTATTAATTGTGCGATTTTATGACTTTGAGTGACAATTTCACATTGGTTCTAGTTTAAACGAATCTAGGTTAACATGTTGAAGTTATAAAATTACGGTTTAAAAACAGAAATTCATATTTTTTGTGACAGATGCTTTGGTCTATATGTTAAGTTTTAGGTGAAATTTAATAATTCGGAATTGATTCGACCGATTTTATTCAAAATTTTCATATAGTTCTTAATAATTGTTATCATAGTTTCTTATTATAATCCAAATGGATCAAATATTTTCATAACTTCCCCTAGTTACTATAATGTTACCATGAATGAATGTCTTCATTTGTGTTTGCTACCAAAAATGTGAGGCATTAGTTCGCGTTTTGGTGGCCTTACGTGGACTTGTATGTGAGACATCAAAATTTGGCTGGTTATATTTGGTTTGGACCAATAGAAAAATATAAAAAACAAAATAGTTTTTACCTCATCTACAATGCTTCTTGCCGTTATGGTATATCGTTCAGAAAGCGATATGGCTTAATTAAAGTAGATGTGATTTTGTGTCATAAAACCTATGATATCAGCATTATTGGAAGCTATGACTCTTTGTGAGCTTTAGCCTGCTGAACGCTACACTTCCATGTTTTGCTGTGTATCTCCAGTTTTCCAGTTTTAGTTTCTTCAGATCTACGTTTAATTCGTCCATCTTGAGTTCGTCCGCAATCTAGTTAATTTTTCCGAGTTTTCATAGTTCTGTTGTTCCAGGGCCAATAATCAGATCTTCCGAGAGTTTAGTTCAGTTTTCATGACAGGTTTTTTCATGGAGTGGGTTTTCAGCCAACGTCATCTGGATTTGATTTTGATTTGTAGACTTTGGGCCGCCACTAAATTTTTTCTAGAATTGTTTTGCTATGGACAGGATGAATCGAGTTGTAAGTGAGGTTGGCAGTTTAATAAGAAAGACTTTTTAATCTTGTCGCCAATCCATTAGCATCCGATCTATTATATATAAACATGTATACCAACTAAGTCTTCTGTACCCTTTCTATGACTCAGTACGGTTTGTGACTTCGCTAAATATGATATTTGCTTTAATAAGGCATCACATAGGGGTACTTGAACGAATACAGAGAAGCTCAACTTTACTAAAATGTATTAAATATTATAAATCTTAAGTTTTTTAAAACACCAAACAATCTGCTCGGTGCGTTGTCATTTCACCTTCAAAATAAAAATCAATCAAATTTCTCAATTACTCCTAAATCGCAGCAAACTACTTTGTAAACTTCTTAATGACTTTTAAACTATGCAAGTGCATTTCTATCAATTTCTAACTAGCATTTGCAAGTTTCCAATGTCTCTTAAGGTGCGCTTAGAGAGTCTAAGAAAACTTTTCCACCCACACATGCAACCAACAACACAACTGTTGCAGGCAAAAGTTTCATTTGAACGCCACGAAACTTTCTATGAATGCTAACCCGGTGGTAGTTGGGAGAGAGTTACTTGATTATAATAGTAGTACTTTGCTATTGAAGAGTAGTTATTGGTTAGATAATAGGAGTTAAGGCATGGAGCTAACTAAGGCGGTGTTAAGCAGCTTCGAGAAATGCTAAGTTGACATTCTACTCCTCTTTGTTAGTGGTAAACGAAAATATAGTCGTTATCGTCAGTGGGTGACATTACACATCGTCATCACGTACCTTAATGTATGCATTTGTCATCATAAGTAAGTCTCACATGCTGGTAGTTTTGAATCTCCTGATATATGTAAGGAAGTAAATGAGATCGTCGTCGTGTAACCCCCAAAATTGTCCACTTTACGGATCATTAACCTCCCGATGTGTTGTTGACAGCGCTAAAAGTAAGAGCAGGATCAGTGAGCTCTCCAAGCCTAGGAGAAGCTGTCTTCGCTAAATGTAAATAAAAGGGTCAATAACCTATTGGTTGCTGACTTCGCTAAAGTTATACATTTTTTTCTTATATTGGATATTAAATATACCTATTTTTATTCTAAATAGCTGTGAGTCGGATATAAAATGTAAATGTAACTGTGTGAGTAATTATGAAAACTTTGGGAGAATATATCTTTTCAAGTATATTTTCGTATAATGCCAAAAGTAGATAATATTAGTCTTAGACGTTTTAATCGTCTTAGGTCCTATATATACCCTTTATATTGATTTTGGTATCTCCAATTTGTTTTAAAAATTTTCTCTTTTGCGTAAATCTGATTGGGAGCTTAAATATTTTACCGAGTTATACTTGACATTTGCCCACTGAAATTAATCATACTTCACTTACCACTGGGTTAATACTTTCTACAAGGACTCAGCTTGGCCTTGTGCGACATTTCATTTCATTTCACTTCGAAATTTGTTCTCTCACTCCTTTCTAAATTCCGCAACTGGCATTCAACTTGCCGCGTTGCACTCTAATTGCGTTATTAGCGCGCTGCCATGTTGCAAGCGGCAACTTCCCATTCACATGCCTAATCACAGTATCAGACTCCGCGCTGTTTTCACTCAGTTACGGCTGCTGCGGCATTCAAATGTTTAACAACACCGTTATAAATGATTACAGATGCCGTTATTAGTATTTGTGTGTAGTTTTTTTGGCACTTAAATCTATATATTTATAAGGGAAAGAGGCAATTTTAGGCAAGTAAGCAATTTATGCATACGAAATTTCACAAAAAGTAATGAAAGATAATTCTCAGAAGAAGGAAAGTCTTGTGCCATCAACTGAACGATTTTTTCGAAAAAAGATGTGAATTTGTATGGTCCATATACATTTATTTATAGAATGAACTTTATATGTATAAACTAAGAACTTAGCATTGACAAGACTACGCTGTATCCATCGAAAGTGAGGCCGCCATTCTGTTTAACTTCAAGCGCAGGTATCCTAAGAGACGCCTATTCCTCTTGAACCTAGCAACTGAACTCTGTCTGGTTACGCAAGCCACCAAAACTGGTCTATGCGTAGCTTATTGGCTTAACAGATTAACCTAACCTAACCTATGAACTTATAGTTTATTAAACTATGTTTTTTTCCAAGCTTTACGCACTGCTCAGATCAAAAGTCATAGACAAACTTTTTCTTATATGTCATTACATATATACATCTATTTTATTTTCTATTGTCAGGATTTCAGTCATCATCAATACTGAATCTACGAATCTAGTGGTTATGAACACAATTTTTTACATTATCTTTCGCTTAAAAGATTCAGAACCGATTAATTATTTCTGGTTAATGTTTCTAAGATTTTTACATCTATCATTCTGAATGATACCTTCGGCAACATTAGTTTTGTTCATCAAGATTTACATATCTTCTCAATTGTCTGTAGAAAATAGTACTTGTTAGACTTTCTGATTACACCGATTTTGAGCAAAGGCAAACAAAATGGTCACTGACCTTATCAAAAATTTGATCGTTGACCTCGCTATGAGTTATTTAGCTGAGGAAGGTTGTTGTCATCGCTAAAGGTAAACTGAGGTGTCATTGTCCACGCTAAGGTTTGTCAAATGGGAAGTTGTTGATATAATTTACCTCCTTGTTATGAAAAAAGACAGCGAATCAGCTTCACATCAGGCATGATTGTAATGTCGACGAATGGCCTTCGTTGACCATCATCCCTTTTTTTAAATTTATTCATCAAGAGTGGAAAGTATTAGCTGTTAGGCACAGTGATTACTGAAAACCATCACAATTTTTTTGGAGGCAAACCTTCCTTTGAATAGTAAATGTAACTGAGCATCGTTAAATGATACAAAGCTCATCTAAAACATCGATATATTGGAACGATTTTGATAGTTATTGATATTGTTTGAAGGTAATGGCAGTATCTAAGAGAAATTCATTTTATAATGTGGCATAAATGTTGAAGGTACTTCGTGGTACTCAAAATGTCAATAATACCATTGACTTAAAAGGATCTGAGAATTAAAGAATGTATCTAGAGAGGTTTATTATTTTTTTTTTAATTTTTTTTTTCGAAAATGAACTCAAACTTTCTTAAATAATTCACCGATTCCAACAGGTTGTTCAGCATACTCCAATACCCGCAGGTTTCGTCCCTTCCAAAAATGCTCAAAGTCACAGCATTAATTAATGAAAGCGGCGATAGTACACTTAACACCTTCGGAACTTTAAACGCATGTCCATTGCTTCTTGCTGCCAACGAACAGAGTTCAATTTGTAAGCTGAGGTTATATTTAAGTGGCACTTCGCATGCGGGAAATGCGCTGCACTTAACATAAAGAGTCAACAAAGTGAAATAAGTAAAAAATGGAATTTTTATTTTTGATACTTTACATGCTATTTTCAGCGTAATGTGGCAGCGGCAGCAATAACAACAACAACAACAGCAAGGGCGAAAGTCAGGCAATAATGGCAAAAGTGAATGGCGAAGCAACAATTTGCTTTTAGTCCCTTACAACAGGTTGCACACGTGGCAAGAGGCGCATTTTAAGCAATCAGCTATGAAACACACACACACAGAGATACATACATATGTTCATATTTATATTATGAGTGCGACCAATCAGTATGCCACACAGCCAAGCGCACGCACACGCTACAATGTTGACTAACAATTCACACATGAATGCACACGCCCTTGCAGCAGACTCACACACACACACACACAGAAGCATATAATTATATTTATATGTATGTGTGTGTGATCCAGTGAAATCAATAACATGGCGTCAAGTGCCATGACTCAAAGGACATCGAACAACGAATGAGCGCGGAGCTGAGTCGAAAGCGCGTCGAGGGGCGGAAAATAACGGTGAAGTGAAGTGAAGTGCAGGCCCAGCCGGCGCAACAAGCCATCAATAAAATTGTCATAAATTTATTTTTATATCAAATTGATATGCACGAGTGCGGAGCGGTGTTAAAGTGTCGAGTGTCGAGTGCCGAGCAACTCTGAGCGGTGGTTGAGTGGTGACTGACGAACAGAGTGCTCCGAGCAGAGCGGTGAGCAGCGTAGGCGCCGTAAAAGCCCTCAGTGGCAGCGCAATGCGCACTTTACAATTCGAAACAACTAAAGTGCCAATGCAACGCTGGGGCGGCGGTGGAGTTATGTGGAAAGCAGTGAATGGCGCAGCGGCTGACACTTTGGGTGCTTGGCGGACGTGTGAAAATGGTTAAAAATAATAATTTCATACGAAATGCGAATGAAATGAAAAGTTTATAAATAACTGATGTGTGTCAGTGCATACGTGTGCATTTATGAGTGAGTGTGTGTCCGTGTGTGGGAGCAAGTGTGAAGTGCAGGCGCAAAAACTATATGAAAATTTTATTAGCCATGCAAATGTGGCGCGTTGAATTCTACTCTCACACTTCCGCCAGTACTCACTCTCTCACTCTGTGACGTTGCTTTAGCGTGCCACATACGTGTATACATGCAACACGCTGCCAAAGCGCTTGTGTAGCGTTGCGCACTTGTTGCCTCGCATGCAATCAAAGTTCATGCCGTAATGCCACACATATTGCGCTTTAATATACAATTCATAAGTGGCGATTGTGAAGTGTGTGTGTATGAGTGTGTACACGGCGACATGTGCGCCGCTGATATGTGGTTAAGCGGTTGGAGGCATCGATGGCTGTTGAAAACTATTGCACGCAGGTGTAATGCAGGCGTGCCACCGCACTTTATTTTTAAACACTGCAAAGGCTTTTTGAAAAATACTTAATTTTTTTTCAAATAGTTATGCTGAAATTTATTGAGAAATTTTGAAGCCATTGGTTTTCTAAGAAATATTTTCATATTCATTAACTGAAAAGTAGATTATAATAACTTTAGAGGTTTTCTTAAAGGTATTGATAAAAAATGTAAAGTATCTTTAAAAAAGTTTGCGGCTCTGGGAACAGGATGTGATAACGAGTCTAAGCTTAATTTTAAGGTCGTTCAGATGAAGTCCAGTCGCAATGCAATATGAAGTGATACGATATCATGTGAGAATGTAATGGTTTAATGTGTTGTTGTTTGAACAATTGTGTTTAAGTTCGATGAGATGAGTTATAAAAGCATATGATGTGATGTGATGATATGATATGATGCTATGATGTGATATAATATGATATGATGTTATGATTTTATGCAATATGATATGATGTTATGATGTTATGTGGTGCTATGCGATGTAATATGGTGAGATGTGATGTTGTACCATGTGATATATTTACTACCAGGTGTGATGTGAGATGTTATTCCCTAGTTGATATGAAGTTATTTAATATGAGATTTGTCGTCAAATAAATGATGTGAGTAAATGAAATGATGTGGTCGATGTTAAGTTTTATGATGTAGAAGGAGATGAAGTGAAATGGAATATGATGTGATGTAATGCTATCTAGGTATATGATGATTTTTCATATATGCTTAATTCGATATGATGTGATTGAAGAAATGGTAGATTCAATATTTGGTGATGTATTACATATATGTATTGTGTGATGTGATTTGAGGAAACATTAAATTCTAATTGCGAGGTGATGTGATGTAATTTTTAGTGTCTGAATATGATGAATATGAGATATGATGTAATGAAGATATTGATATATCCTCTTTTAATATGATAATATGAATTGATCGGTATTGAAACCATGCTGATGATGTGATGTGCTGAACCGATTTTATATGAATTCGTGAAATTGGGTGAAGATCATATTGAGATGAGATCACAGCGAATAATATGAATGTTCGTATGAATATACGATTATATAAAGTTTGATTTAGGCGTGATATGATATTTATTTTAATAAGATGTGAATGATGTGATGTTGTTTAAAGGATGTTGCTAATATGTTGTCTTAAACGAATCTGATGATGTGATATTTTATTTGGAAATCACTTAATATTCATAATTCGCTCGTCGTAAAAATTTGCAGAAGTGAGGTGATGACATAACAACTGCCGTAAAGACATGTGATATAGGAGATATGAAAGATGTGGTATTTTTTTAAGCAAGAAAAGAGATATGACATATCATAGAAAGACTGAATTTAATGCTACTAGGTGTGATGTATAAAATTAACTAAGCAACATCTACACTTTTATATAACTAAAGTCTTCTTTATAAGTTCTCCTCCGGCTCACTTGCATTCATATTTATTTTAATGTATCATATTTCCATGACTGAGGATTTAATCATAGTTTGTACTGCACAAACAAAATATTATGAAATCGCATACATTACTTACTCACACCTCTATATATAGAACCATATAAAGATGAGATTATGAAAGTAATTCTACACACCTCACAGCGCATTGCACTCAAACAATTGCCACAATCTTCCGGCCATTTCCCTTAAAAATTTGTTGAAACTTGCTGATGTTTGCTCAAATTGAGATACTATTGTCTAAATATTTGCTTACATAATTAACTTAATTCATTTTGATTTTCATGCGTTGCTGCAGTGAGTAAGCCAATAACGAACTTAGTGGCTGAGCCGGCTCAACTCAGAAGCGAGCGGCTGAGTTGCGAAGCGAGTGGTGATTCTAGTAGTATTTACGTTTGTATTGGTGATAGCGGTAAATCAATGATACCAATGAAAACGATGAAGACAACATGCCGGAAATGCTAAGCTAATTGTTTGCACAAGCAAAATAAACAAATGATAGACGTCTAAGGACTCGCACACATACATGCACACATTCTTATGATGGTAATTGTGATGATGAGGATAAGAGTGATAATTATGATGCCTGCTTGTTGTATGTGCGTTTCTGGCAGACAACAGCGGCTGCTTGAAGGAAGTTCATCGTTGATTTGCTTGTGGCTTGGTGAGTATGAAGGTGTTGAAGTAATCAAATAGAATACCTGACCAGCTCTTATGCAAATGGTGATGCAGTAGATAATGCTGCTGTACCTGAAAGCGATGCATAACATATGAGGCAAATTGAATTGATAACGTTGCAAGTAGGGGTGAAGCATCAGATGTTTTATTGACTTAAACATCTTTGAAGGTAATTTAAGTTGTTGGGCGCAACTGGGAGAAAAAATAGTTGGGGGAAGAATTTTTGATTATTCTCGTAACTCACTCAGCAAATAGAGCAGATTTGGAAGTTCTTTCCACAAGATGCTGTACATTGTTTTATAGATGAATTTGGATCTACTCCTACTTATGATAGTCAATCTGAACAAGTTCTCTCCTGAGAACGAGAAATTTCACCTGAAGTGCTCTTAGAATGGTCGAGGTTTTCATTATATTTATCATACCCTGTTACTCTTTTCCTACTGGAATCATAATATATTGTATCTTAACTTTATGTACCTAAGTGTACCACATATACCGGGAAAGCTCTCCCAATTAAAACTTATTTATCATTCATGGCAACAATTTCTAAATCAATTCTAAAGAGGTCGAAATTTTTTCGGAAAATTTAATTGCAAATATTTGCTGATATTCTCCACCATTCTGTATATATACGATACTGCGAGATCCTTGGGCTTAAATGGGAGTTCATCAAAATGCATTCACGGTCATAATTTTTATGCTCCTGTGAAATTGTATCTCTACAATTCAATTAAAGTGCGATTTAATTAAATTTTGACTATAAAATTAATAATAATCGATAACGATTTAAAATAATCGATAGTGGTTATAATTAATCGATCACTATAGAAAAATATCGATATTTTTTTAAAATAATAAGTAAAATTTGACTAGAAAAATTATAATAACCGATAGCCATTTAAAGTAATCGATAAAACTCAAATTAATCGATAAGTTATCGATAACATACAATCATATACAATTGATGGAGAAAAAATTTTCGATAAATTTGAGCGAAAAAATTTCGATAATATAAAAATATGTTTATACTTATGTATAGGTAAGCAAGTGATTCATCTACTTTATGAATTTTAAAAATAGTTGTTTTTAGTAAAAAAATGTTGAACAAAACGGATTCGGTGATCTCGAGTGTGAGAGAAGAAAAAAGTCCTTTTCTAAATCCAAATTTTGATTTTTATAGTATAGACAAAATTTCAACCTAATGAATATTCAGTATTACCACAGCAAAAAAGTCACCAAAATGAAAAGACCATTCTTTCATTTGAGGAACATTGTTTAAGGCGTTTATTGTTTTACAAGTTATCTAATAACAACTAATCAATAACATCTATTAACACACTTGATCTATAATATAAAAATTGATTAATTCAGCAAAATTCATTAGGAAACTAGAAAACCGCAATTGTTTGTAGTGCCATTTATAAAATTTCATTTAGGTATAACGTAGAAAACACCTTTAGGCTTCCTTTGTAGTTTCATCTTCACGGTCCAGTTCTTTACGACGCGCATGACGCATGCGCAGATTCGTGCAGAGACGCACGGAGCAGAAATAAGCGATCTCCACAATACTCAAGATAGAGACGCCCATAAATAGACCCAACAAACCGCCGCAGTTGGCAAGAAAGTCAGTGGTACCGTATAATTCCGAGCGTCTGGAGGTAAGAAATTGTGCTTCTTTGAAGAATATGGAGACGCGAGACATTTTATTGCTGTGAAAAGACGAAAAGAGAAATATTTTAAGATAAAAATTGTTTCGAGTTTTGTTCATGGGAGTATGTCTAAATAATGATGTATACTTTTAAGCGCTAACCTTGCCGCTATTCTTATATTTAAAGCATACGTTTGGGCTTCTATTACTTTTTCTAATATTTAAAGCATACCTTTAGTCTTCCATTTCTTTTACTCACTTTGTTATAAATTTATTAACATCTTCTTGCTTAAAAGTATTCGCGATCAATTTGTAATCGAAATCTGATTGAGAAATTTCCGCTTCATAGGCGATGGAGGTACACGAGGGCAAACAATCGCATTCGGTGCGTCCACGTACATTTTCTCCTGCACTTTCAGCGCCCTGATTGAATTCCTTGAGTAAGAGTTGATCCTCAGCTTCGTTGATGCATTTCACATTGCTGGCGCCACAAACTGGTGTGTCCGGTGTGTCTGTTGAAGGAGAAAAGTGGTTGAACATACAACAGAGACTTTATGTTAATATCTATGGAAACCTACGAGGCATAGAGAACTTGACGCAGCCACATTGGCTTAGAGTGAAATTCGACAAACACTCGAGCTCACAATTACTCTGCGTATAAATTTGGAAGTAGCGCAAATAACGCTCCTTTTGGAAGTAGCACTGACGTCTGAAAAATATTTTTATGTATGAAAAAATATTTTTTTAAAATGATTTCAAATATGAAAACCCACCTATGTGGCTCATAGTGACGCAAGCCCTCCGAGGTAGTTATAATTTTTGGTTTTATCGAAATCAAAACCTCCTGATCGAAGGGTATGCGGAAGTATTGCTTCGATATTTGTGCTACCTCGCCGGGTGTATGCAAAATGATCTAGAAAAAGGTTAAGGAGAATGTTGTATGTGTAAGAATGTTGTACGAGTATCTAAAAGACTTGGAAGACTCATACTTTCTGTAATAAGTTTCACGTTCCTATTATTTAAAAAAGGTAAATTACTCAAGTCATGGTAAAAAAATATGGAGTAAAATTGTCGAAATTTTTATTAAAAAACAAAGTAAGTAAATTTCGACTAGAACACTTAAATTTAATTTAAAATTAATCGATAAATTATCGACCACTATGGAAAAAAACTATCGATATTTTTAAAAAATATTAACTAAATATTGACTAGAAATTTAAGAATAACTGAAAGCGATTTGAACCGATCGATAATAATTTTAATTAATCGATAAATTATCGACTACAATAAAAAAAATTCGATATTTTAAAAAAAGTATCGACTATTTGTTAACAAGAAATTTAATAGTAATCAATAGCGATTTGGAGTAATCGATAACAATTTTAATTAATCGACAAGTTATCGATAACATACACAATTTAGAGAAAAATATGAATAATATGTTCTTACTAAAAAAATACGTTTCCGTCTACCTTATAAAAATATTTCTTCTTAGTAAAAAATTTATAAAACTTCATATAATTAAAATTTTGTGTAAAGAAGAGTCCTCTTACCTTGAAACCCTGCACCGGACCGCGACACATATTATCAAAGTCCTGTTCGAACCCATTCAGCACCATATATAGACCAGCACGTGCTCCGGGACCCAGCACACGTTCGGGATAGGTTTCAGGGTCGGCACTTGCGCTATAGCCGTCCTCCACATTCCAATCGGTGGCCGTGTGGTTATCAGTTTGGAAAAGCATCTCCTTAATCATACTAAGAAAATTGTCTATTTATTATAATTACAATAGGATTGTTTCAAAAATTAAGATCTTTACAAAGTACCGTTTTAACATTATTTTCAACAAACTTTTTCTTATACTACATATCTATAATATAGTATATGTAACTCTCACCCTTCCGGCCGGAATATCTCCATGGGACTCAGCGAATTAAAACTATAACAAACACCTTCTTCGGTTATAAATTTCTTAAAGATTTGTTGGCATTTTTCCGGAGAGTTCCGCCATTTGCAATTCAAGTAGGTCTCATTAAACACTGGGGTGATAGCGCTTAGCGAACTGACGATCTCAGAGCCCGACGCTAGCTGGTGTCCAAACTTGAAATCGGTTAACAAGTGCGCGTCGCACACTTGAGCCAAAGCTTCCATCCGCACGCTCCTGCAAATTCAGAAAAATTTTGTGATTTTGTGGCTTTTTTTCATTACTTTTTCCATACTCTTGCTCCGTTAGGTCAATCTGAGAAACATTGTTGAAACGGTCCGATATTTTCCAATACATATCGGTGAAATTCAAAACTGTTTGTCTTCCCTTGGTTTCAGTGCAAACCGTTACAGTTGGAAAAGGTATCTGCCATACGGGCGTGGATTTCTCGGCAAACGACACAATTACCGGATTATTGTTCCACTTATCCCAAATATTCATGATCAGCGTGGCGCAAGTGTAAATTGAGAAAATCAGCACAAATACCCAGAAAAGTCTGCAAGTTTTTTAAATAAAGGTATTCATATAAAAAGGTATCGGTAGTTTTTAATACCTATAAATATATTCATCTACATATTTTCTTTAATTTTATTCATTTTCTAAAAAAATATCGGTTTTAATTCTATAACCTCAGAAAACCTTTGCTAACAACTTATTTTTTTGGATGCCGAATTAAGTTACAAGCTTTTAAATTTCTATTCAATTTTACTTGAAATTCTGAAATCCAAAAATTATTTCCTAAAATTTAGCAAAAAATTTGTTTTATGGGGACTACAAAATATTATCCCGGTTTCATCTGCATTATTTGGAGATTTCTCTCTTTCAATTCTTTAAAAAATCTCATATTAACAGAATAAATTAATTATTATTTAAATCAATAAAATCTTATAATTTTGAAAAAATTCTCTTCATTTCACCTTTCCCAGCGCGGCCTTTTCGTTTCGCCCAAATAACGGAAACCGTGTATTGTACTGTAATCACAATATTCTTTCAGAATACCGCACGTCGCCTGACATTTGTTGCCATATTTAATCGCCTGCTTTGTGTCCACATCGTCTGCATCGCTGTCGTTGTCGATATTCTCCCTCGAAGCTGCTGCGGTTTTCGCCATGAGCGCGGCACGTTTCCTAAGAGGATTACAGAGACAAGCGGAGAAATTTCAGTTAGGGTTTTAAGTGGAGATATATTTGAGTGGATATTTTGGGTAATTTATAGATATTCTTTACAATTTTCTTGATTATTTTTTTAATCACATTGAGTTACAAGATATTTATATTCCATTTTTAAATATTATATTATATTTTTTAAATATTTATATTTTTTTGTTTTTATGAGTTAAAAGTGTTTATACAAGTATTTTTTGGACTTTTTAACATTTTTATTCTTACTATAATTCTTTAATATTTGTCTTTTTTGGTAAAATTTCAGTTTTTAATATTTTTTGTTTTTCATAAATTGTATTTGCGATTTCCTAATTTCTCTTTTTTCAATGACATTAAATTCGAAAAAAATATTTCAGATTGTCAGTGGTACCTTTCTGTTTCTTCGCATTGCGTTCATTTTCAATCAAAAATGTATTTTTATTTAAATCCTTGAAATATTATCTTTTTTACTTTTTTTGGGATTAAGTGTTTTTTCCAAAATTTATTTCTAATGCTTCTTTGAATGTAGTTATTTTTTTACACTGAAAAATGTTCAATAGTCTCAAATTCTAACACAAGCTTCTTAAATATATTTTTTAGTAAGTAAAGGGAAATTTTTTCTCACCGATAAATATTTTTTTATAAACAATTTAATGCCGAAATTTTGGTCAAAAATCGATCTTGGTTTTTGAGAAACCGTCAAAATAAAAATTTATTTTATTTATTTAGCTTTTTTTAAGTTTTTTGATTTCAGAGGATCCAGTTTAGAAATACATATAGTGGTCTCCACAAAACGTCTTTTTTGAGAAGAACTTTCGGAGATCGCTCGAGTTTCCTTTCCAAATAAATATTTTTAGTAATACTAAGTCTTAAAATACAATTAAAAGACGTGTGCACATTTTTGAAACAATAAATTTAAAAGTTTTGTAAAAAAAAATTTGGAAAATTGCTTTTTTCGACCTTCTAATTCCTTAAAGCTTTATTATTTTCTTTTCTTGATAAAAGTTTGTATACTTATACCCCAAGCAGGGTATATTAAGTTTGTCACGAAATTTTTAACACCCAAAAGGAAACACCGGAGGCCCTATAAAATGTATACATATATAAATGAGCATAACGAGCGGAATCTATCTGTCTCCATATACGCGAACTAGTCTTTCAAGTTTTGAGTTGTCGATCTGAAATTCCGCACACGTTCTTTTCTTCCGCCGAAATCGGATTATTATAGCATAAAGCTACCATATAAACTCAACGATCGGAAATCAAGTGCTTGTATGGAAAACTTTTTTAGTTGATTAGATATTTTTAAGATATTTTACATATGTATATGTACAAACTGACTGATCAAAATGAAGTTCGTGTAAAGCATTTTAGGTGTTTGTGAAGGATATTATAAACTTATGGTTTTTTTTAAGACTTTAATGATAACTTTTTATTATTTATTTTTAATAAGCTCTTATTCTCTTATATTAAAACTTGTGGTTTCATTTGTTATCCGTTGATGATTTGTTTCCAAAACATATTATCTTTTATGTTTCTTCTTTTATTTTGGATTCGTGATTTTTTTTTTGAAAAGTATGATTTTAATCTTTTTAATTTTTTCAGTTTTTTGTTATTCTCTCTTTTTTTAATTATATTTATTATATTTTTCAAATTTTTTTTTAATTTTTACTATTTTGTATATTTTTATCCTTTTTATTTCATATTTTTTTTTATCTGATTATAGTCACTGATTTATCATCTAGAAGTAGTTTCATTTCCACTTCACTTTCAAGAAAAATTTTTACTTTGTATTAAAATATTTAAAGCATTTCTCAGACTTGTTTTTCACTTCGAAAATAGTTCTTCTCGAATCACAAATATTTCACTTTTCAGAAATTAATCACAATTTGTCCACACATTTCCATATCAACAAGAATTACCACTGCAAAGCAGCTGGAATGCTGTTCAATGACGCCTCCTTTTGCATATCCTTCTTCTCCTCGGTTTCCATATTTGCTCAACGTTTACACCAATTCACCGAGCGTTTAGCGTGTTTTAGCCTTTTAACCGTTTTTCGCGAGCGCGTGGCGATTCCTAACCGACTGACGATAATTTGTGCATTCGCTTAGCGAATTACAACGTCTTTTATACCGTTAGATGGCAAGACCTAGGCATTAGCAGCGTTTTAGGTGTGTTAACTCTACGTTGGTGCATTGGCGCCTTCAACTATGCATTTGGGAATGCGCTCTTCGGCTAAGTTGGGATGTAAATGAGTTTTGGGACCCCCCACTATCTGTCACGTTCGTTGCCGAAACTCCCAATTGAGAATTTACGCTCACTGAAATTGATATAAATGCGTCCGCCATTCTTCTTTCTTCGCAGCACTTTCGCCGCTTGCGGCTGCTATAGATTCTCGCTTTCATTTGCGCGCTTTGAAAATTTCTACCTCGTAGTGCCCCTTTTGTATGTTATGACGACAATTAATTAATGTTCATGACAACATCCAACGCTAATCCCAATTGGGATCACGGTGCTGATGAGCTTTTAATTCGCTCACCTTTACTATTGTAGATAAACGCGAATTAATGAAATAAATACATTCGCAGGACCAGTGAACAAATATTAACAGTGTGGGCTGAGTGTTTGGCATTTGTAGACTTATTACCAGTCTATTAGGTGGATACTTAATTTTTTTGAGTTATGGAAATTTGCATTTATTGCTTTAATAATTCTGAACGCATGACTTTATGTCATATATGTATCATATATGTATGACATATAGAAATTATTCCATTAATATCCTAACTGAAGTGAAAACGTCAATAAGCAATAAGCTTTAAGCCTCCTCTTCAGCCTTTCTCGGTACTTTCGAAAATTTGTTTCTTAGTCATGATAAAGATTGATCAATTCTGTTTTGTTGTGCAAGCCTAAAAGCGACACCGCCTTAATGTGCTTATTATTCAGCATTTTATGTAGTAGTGTGTTCTTTTAGTGCAGTTAAGTATAGAGTCCACTACAGGAGAAACTGTCAACCCAGCTGTCAAAAAAAATATGATTGCCATTTCGATTCAGTATATTTTTCTAATTTACGCAGGAAAGATTTACGTTGATGAAATGTTTAAAGTTGCTGTAGATTTGGGCCTATGGGATTTTCTTTATATTCTGTTACCTCGGAAGATTTCTAACAAGTGACGGCGGAGCAGAAGTAGATTCCAACTGTAAGGTGAGCAAGGCAAGAGTGTGATTGGAGAGTTGCAACGAACCATATTTAAGTGTATGAAGCACAGTACATGGACCTATTCATACCTTGAGAAAGACTCCAGAAAGCATTATAGAGATGTCGCTTGCCTGGAATACATAAGTAAGGAGAAGTAATGACCAACTAAAATTAACATGAAAAAAGTCGGTACAACTAAACTTACAAACTGGCGATACCAAAATATTTCTTAAAATTTTGTATGTTTTATTTGAGAAAAAAATGTTTACATCTAACAGAAACACCCCTTAAAATTTTGAGTATACTTTGAGTCAAAGTTCTTTTAATGCTTACTGAAGTTAGACAGCTAAGGGTTTTGATCAACATTGCAAGATATTTACTAATGAAAAAACGTGGAGAACTATTTAATAGTCAGATGTCAAGGAACACAAAAGAAAATTCTCAGAAGCCAGGATCAAATTATTATTATAAATCATAATTTGAATCAAATCTGCTGAATACATATGTTGATAAGGAAATGAGGGAACCTGAATAATCCAGATTATCGCGTTACGTACCGGGTTTAGCAATAGATATGATATGTTTTCTAAGTGTCGTTTCAGCTATTTTTAATATGTCTTGATTTGACCGTACATTTTCCTTACATAATGTTCAAATGCCAATACGACAAAGAACCGCTCGAAGTAATCAAAATATTTCTGACGTTCAGGCAAGTGTTGTTGAAGACCGCAAATTGTCGATTCCATGATGTTCTCAAGAATTGGGACTATCTCGAACCACAACCTGACGGGTTTTGAGAAAGAATTTGTGCTTACATTCGTATGAAATTGTTCTCACTCAGGAACTGAAGCCATTGCAACACTGTAAACATCGTGAATTTGCTGACTTTCCCTTAGAACAACGTAAAAATGACAACTCTTTTTTAAGAAAATCTCCCTCTCCGTTAAAGTTCACTTTCATATGAGTAGTGTGGAGACAATCTGCAAATTATTCACGAACAACCTTACATTCAGCTAAATTGACAGTATGGTATGTTTTTTGGTTGGAATCATCGGTCCGTACTTCGTGAGAAATGAAGCAGATAACGCCGTCACTGTCAGTAGAGAGCGGTATAAATCGATGATAACCAACTTTTTATGGCCGCAACTGGAAGAAGTTGATTTTGACAATATTTGGTTCCAACGAGACGGGGCCACGTGCCACACAGTACATGAAACAACCGAATTATTGCGAGAAAAGTTAGGAGATTCGATTATTTCAAGAAAATGTGGTATTGAATTGGGTGCGCCGAATTCGTTCCTGCAAAAGAACTCGTGGAGGCGTTGAATGATCTTAAATTTATAACTTAATTGTAACATTTGATTCTCCTTAAAATTTGGTGTGTTTTCTTTTTAATGAAATCATATGACCCTTAATAAAAAAACCCTGTAGTTCCCTTAGTTATAGCGACTAATCTGATGCACTTTTAAGAACAATTACAGAGAACCACCACGCATGATTCAAAAGCGAATGATTACAGCTAAAATATTTAAAGTTGACTAAAATTTTTCCCATCCGTCTCTTTAACACAGAAAGGCAGGACTCGGAAGAAGACAATTCAACTGATACGCCAGCATTAGGGCACATCGCAACAAATGGTAACAATTTTACAGTTAACTCTACATGCGCCAATTCAATTTCCATACGACAACTCAAGCCAGTTCGTGTTGTTACTCTTGCCATACATATATGTGTAAATACGAGTATATTGGTTGCTTATTAGGGTGATCTATAATATTGTACAAAAAAATCAATTGTTAATGTAGTGGTAACATTGCCGAAGTGGTAGTTTTGACGTAATCAAACATATAGTATGTATATAGTTATATCTAGTTCACAAGAAATATACATAGAACTACCTCAGGATATTAAGAATAATACCATTACTGAGAAATCCATGAATTTCTTTTACGATAAAGTAAATATTTAAACAGAAGTCATTCTGTAATAAGCTTTATCTGTATTTCAAGCTCAAAAATTGTACTAGTGTTGCCAGATTCTGTGTAAATGTTCGATAATAAATAAAATAAATTTTGAATTTTATTCCAAAAACTTTGCAGGCCACCTTAATAAAAACTTTGTCTGCTCGAGCGTCTTGTTGTTGTGCACATTTTCAACACAATTGCTCGAATAACAGAAATTGCTGTGACTGCATTTTAAATCAACTGCTGCCGCAAGTGCTTAGCCTAAAGCCAGTGGCACGACAGGACTAAGCAGTGGGCAATGCCGAGACCGGTGCGACAACATGGACACGCTTCCAACTGCCAGTATATTGCGGTACCTGTAGCGCATTAGCATTGCAGTATGTACGGCAGGCAACAACAATAACACTAACAATGCACAAAGTTGGCAATAAAAAGTGAATTGGTTGCAATGAATTGCCACTGAATTAACATTGCGTCACCGTCACACACTCGCACCAGGGCAGCGCGCTCTCTTATATGCAGGTAGTACAGGTGTATACTTGTAGCGGTGTTCACCTTTGGTTGCACACG
This sequence comes from Bactrocera dorsalis, assembly GCF_023373825.1. NCBI lineage: Eukaryota > Metazoa > Arthropoda > Insecta > Diptera > Tephritidae > Bactrocera > Bactrocera dorsalis. Next base: position 11,470,650 of record NC_064307.1, read on the forward strand.
TGCTGATGAAGAAACATTTTATGACACCATTTTAGGGAAGTTTGTTGCATTTGAAATGACTCAATTTGCACATGAAATACTTTCGCCATAATGGTTTGAGGATTAACTCAGTTCTTATTGTTTGTACTCCATTGTGAATGAGCTGGATTAATGCTGTCAGCTGTAATTGGACATTAACATTTGGAACTTTGTAAGCTTTGTAAGCAAATTATGGAAAATTTGGAGTAATCCGTCTTGGAGGTGATTATTTCTTTAAATAAATTGCATATAATTTGTTTTGGTGATAATTGAAGTTTTGTCAGGATGGAACGGACTTTACTTATCTCCTCTGCTACACTATATTACTAATGTAAGGTTTGGTAAGCCATACACAATAACTTTAAAACTGTTGTACGAGTTATTCGAGGTAGACACAATTGTATGGGGTTACGTATGAAAATTTTTATGAACTTCCTCTAGCATACAAATGAGATTAAACATTTTGATATGTGTACAATTATTTTAATGGAATCTCTTTAGAATACTGAATCTGTATTAAGAATACAAAGATAAGTTTTACAATCCCATCTAGTTGTAATAAAAGCTTTTTAAAGGATGAAGTCAAGTGTAGAAGTTCACGCAAGTGAGAAAAGTTCTCTGATTGCCATTCACTTGAAAGTGGCCAGAAACGATTCTTTTACATATGGATCAAGCAGCTCAAGACTTCCGGCTTTAGACCAAAAGTATCCTCTGGGTGGCCAAAGAACATGCGTTTGAAGGCGAACTAAAGTGAGGTGCAAACTCTCGGGTTGTGCGCTGGTTTTGGGAACCGTCACGCAAAAACGTCCCCAAAGAAAATGAAACAACAGCCTCGGAAGTGAAATCCCCTTTTTGATGACGACCATGGCGAACGCATTAAGGATGCTAATTCAGTCTTTGTAGATAACTGAGAAGAAAAGTCCTCTCTCGACGAACAAAAACAAAGCTCTATAAGTTACTCATCATCCCCGCCCTGCTATATGGTGCATAGGCATGGACGAAGACAACATCTGATGAGTTGACATTACGAGTTTTCGAGAGAAAGGTTCCCGCATTGGTGAAGGCACCGACCACGCTGGTTAAGTCATGTCATCGTGCTATAGCTAATATCAAATAATAAATTTAGAAGTCAAATTTGACCCGCACTGCCAAAAAATAAACCAAATGCGCTCTCGAGACAGCTTAAGTATACAATTGTTATGAGTCTCGGCTGGAATGGCCTGCAGTGCCTTTAGTGCCTTCAGTGGATTATATGTTTTTTGTCTCATTTTTGGACAGTCATTCGAATGATTGTTAGATGGTTTCATAAACCCACACCTCGTCACCAACTATGATACGTCCTCAGCTACGTTGTCAACCACCTCTACTCGACGTCGTTTTGACAAAAGATGCACGTCTCTTTGAACGAGTCCGGATAGCAAAACAGCAAACATTTTGCTGGGTTTTTTCAGAAGGTTCCTGCAAGAACACAACTTCCACGAACTGAATAAGTCTCTATTGCTCTGAAAATGTTTAGGACTAAATTATAATATAACTTCACTTACCTTTTCTATTCTTTAAGGCATTTTGCTAATTTAAAGTAGAACAAACTTCTCTTTAACAGGCCAAAATAAAATAAAGCGATAGAGTTGATTAGTTATATATCCTTTATTATTATATTTCTTTTTTGTTACAATACTTTGGTGGACTTTTAAATATGCTTCTAAAAGTTTATTTTTTAACTTCAACTGATTTACTAAAATCTAAACAACTTTCTTTAGACTTATTTTTATTTCAAATACAAGCAACACAAATGTGACAGATCCAGTTACGACATCGGGATAAAAATATATATAAATACATATGTGTTTCAAACAGGAAAATATTCAAAGCAATTATAATTTAGGAAAAATATTAATTTAAATATTTAAATTACTGAAAAAATGAAATGAAATTGAATAAGTAAAAATGCACAAAATAAAAAAATTAATGTAAATTAAATATAAACAAATTAAATGAGATAACTAAAAGTATAAAATAAAATACCATTAAATAAAATAAAATAAAATAAAATAAAATAAAATAAAAAAAGAAAATAAAATAAAATAATATAAAATAAAATAAAATAAAATAAAATAAAATAAAATAAAATAAAATAAAATAAAATAAAATAAAATAAAATAACATAAAGTAAAACAAAATAAAATAAAATAAAAACAAAAAATTTTATTTTCCAAATATGGGAACGTAAGAAAAATAATATAAAAATTACAAAAAAAATGATTTTTTAATATTTAGTTTTTTTTTAACATATAATATATTAAACGAAAATGATTTTCAAATTAAATGAAGAAAAATGTTTTTAATACAAATTTCATAGAGTTGTTTTAGGCTAAATAACTAAGTTATTTTATTAAAATCAACAAACAAAAAAATACAAGAAAACCAAATTAAAAAAAAAATATATATTTTCCAATGAAATGTGGGAAGATGAAAAAATAATATAAAAATTACAAAAGAAATATATTATTATTGTTTTTACATATAATATTTTAAACAAAAGTATTTTTCAAACTAAATGAAGATAATATTTTAAAGAAAATTTCTTAAAATTATTGTAGACCGTTTTACAACCAAGAAACCCATTCAAAGCGGTAACAGAAAATCTTAAAATAAATTCACGTTTTGATTTCACTTCACAAAAACAACAATTAAAATTATTTTTTTAAATACTTATTTTGAATACTACTAAAACGTTTTCTAAGTTTTCAAGAAATAATTTGAGAATTTTTAGATTTAAGTAATTAAAAAAAAAAGATTTTGAATTAAAAATATTTCTTTTTAAATAATATTTTTTATATATAAATATGTAAGTACATACGCCTTTATGTGAACTTTTACATACATTAATTTCGCACATAATATAATCCCACACATAGCTAGATATGCACAATATTAATTTTTGGTGATTTTGTTTTTATATATTTTTCGGTTTGTAATATTTACTATCTACTCATAAATATTTTGTTCACCACTGTATGTGCTTTTATATATATTTACTTCTACTTTTGTTTGAATTTAATGGCATAATTGGGTGTAAGTACAATATATGTATATAATATATTGTTTATACTTGCATATATATGTGTTATATGTATATATATTTATACATAATCTGTTATATACTTTATTTTTCATGTTAACATAGCGGTATTTGATACACTAAAATCTTATAAAATACTCAACTAATTACTAATTTATTTACAAAGCTCATTTTACCATATTCTTTGATTACAATTTGCCTGGCATATTAGATTACTTTAATAATTACTTAATGATTACATAGATTATATGTAACTAAATCTAAGTTCGATACAGATTTTTTGAATTTTTACTTTTTTTTATATTTTTAATGTGCCTGGTAATAGTTGGGAATACACTTGATTGCATTTAAATAAATTTAAATTATTGAAAAATATTGTAATACAATAATTGCATTACTTGTTGTTGTTTTATATACAATTCTTTATTCTTATTATTTTTTTCATTAATTTTAATATATATTTATTTTTCTTGATTTTCATTTGGTAATAATTGCCTTAGTAGAATTGATTTTTGAAATGTTGCTTTGCATAGCCTAAGTTTGTTATATACTTGTATATATTTCTTATTATATATTTTTGTTTTTTAAAATTAATTATCTATTTAAATATGTTATATAAATGTTTTAACTAATTTAAAATGATATGTATGTTTATATCCTGCATATTATATGCAACTATCGGCTAGCTTAAGGTAAACATCTACTATAAATATCTGAATTAACCTGCATACACACACATACATATATGCATGCGTGCCTAAGTATTTAAATTAATTTATTTAATGAAAATAAATCTACTTCAGACTTCAAGCCTGTTCGAGTAATTTAACAACATATGTAATTATCATAACTGTTTATACGTATGACTGGACTGAAGGATGGTAAAGAAAATCAAAACCCGATGGAGCGAGCTACTTGAATGAAAAACAGCGAAAAATGTGTGCAAAACGGTAGATCGGAAGTACACAAAATTTCTATGGGCACTCGATTGAAGAGAATGTAAGAACATGCTCGTAATACTAGCTGGTCACTGTCTGGTGACACACGCCCTGGCGACACACGCCCGCATAAAGGGTCTGACGGATCAAGAAGACTGCAGGAAATGTCTAGAGCAAGGCATCAGGGAAATAATGAAGCATCTCTTGGGCACTTGTCTCGCATTGGCAAAGCCTACGCTGTATGCAAACGATGACTACTTCTCAATTACAATTAAACTCCATCTGGTATTGCAAAGGACCAAAACTGGCCTAACTTAACCTACATATGTCCGACAAACAGCGAATTCTGGGTATACTGTAAAGAGAAAACTAATTCTCTTCGATGAAGAAAAGATACAGAAAATACCTTCACCCTTAATGGCTTGTAAACTTGTAACTTTACTTTGAGGCTGGGAACGTTAATATCGTCAAACGCGCTAAATACGTGTCCATAGGCAAGTAGGCAAGGACGAACCAAGAAGAGAGTTTTACATAAAAGCGAGCTCGATAACGTGGACTATATACCCCTTAAGTCGGGATCAAAGCTAGTTCTTTTCCACGCGATGTATCCTTGTCCTCACATTCAACTCGGACTATGACTTCAGAACTGAAGCTTTTATCTTTCTTGTGCAAGCGCCATTACCGACTAGTAATAGTAAGCTAGTCAGCAGAAACCTGTCTGTAGAGATGAGTTGCGAAATTCATGGTGTATACGGGGTTAAAAGCCAGGGAATAACTCAGGCGACAGCAGCAAGGAAGTTGAAGTTGGACCGCCATATATAGCAAAGAAAATAGCTCGCTACGGTAGCGGGAAGACTGTTTATAAATCTGAGCAACAGGCCAGAACTATTGAGTGGACTAAAATGGTGCTTAGCGGTGGCAAGGATGGCAGTTCAGCTAGCTCTAATGAGTTCCAGCTTATAGTTAAGACGCGGAGGTGTACGGGCCTCTCTCGGTAAGAAGCATCGCATCGGAGCAGCATTACCGTTCAACGAAATCACTAACCGAGCGGACTCAATAGAACTGAGTCTATGTGATCGTAGTAGAGAATATAAGAGCATCCTCCGCGAGAAATAGAAATAGACAGCGGCGGTTATATCCGCGATTTTCATAAGGGTGATCAAGGGAAAGCCCGGGATACCTACGAAGATAGAGGAAATGATGCGTTACTGCAATCCGCCTCTCACAACTCGTAACTCGGGCGACCTGGGGGTTGATAAAGCTGGTGCTGATTCGCCCGAACAAAGAGTTCAACGGTTCTCTCACCGATGCTATTAGCTGCGGCTTTAAGACGCTGTCTGCTATACGCCCAACTTAAGTTAGGGCGAACGTCTCACAGTCTCCGGTAGAGAGAAAAGAGATAGGAATTGAGGCCCAAACGGACATGGATGTGGATTTGTGCGACAAGCGGACAACGAGCGTTGGCTTTGGGGACAAATCGGCGATGGATGTTTCCGCTTTCAATTTTGAACGGGTATTTGAGGAGGCTTGTGTAGAGAGTATTACTAGTGACCGAAAAACCAAAATTCGCTAAAGGGACTGAAGCCATCATTTCCGAGGCATATGACGAATGTATGGGAAATGAGTTAGGCGTTGGCATGCTTATAATGTTCAGGCGAGTATTTTAAAGACGATAATCACGATATGGCTTAAAATACGTGAAAGTTGAGTTTTTTATCAGTCCGGGCTAATTTTGATCAGATGGTTGGTCTTGTATAGAAGAAAGAAATTGATCTGCGACTACCCTTCGTCAGATGTTTGGCCTAAACAATCTACAAGCGCCTCCAAAATGTATTTTAATGTGAGAAAAAAGTTCAAATTGGCTTGTGAAAGCGCTTAAGGGTTAATTTTCTTCTAGAAAATAGTTTTCTTTTATTGAAAGTTTGATTTTGAAATTTTTTAAGACTGGTTAGTTTAAACATTTTGCCACACATACTTCCATATGGTGTTTGTATATAAATTATAGATGGATTGTGTTTGAAAAATCGTCGAAAATGTCATTATGCTTTATATTATATAAAAATTTTGTAAAAATATCTCATATAATTTAAGAATTATACAACTAAAATTGAACATTTTTTTAATTTTTTCCTTCCTTTCGTTTATAAATTAACTTCCTCATTCTAATTGTGGCAAAATACAATACCAAGGCAACTTAAAATATTGTACAATACTTAATTTTTTAATTTCAGTTTGTGCATACACGTTGTTGGTGTAGTTTTACTATTATTAATTTTTTTTTTATAAAATTATTCAATTTATTAAAAAAGGACACAAAGACTAATTCAAAACTGCAAATCAAGTTTACTGTTAATTTTTCAATCGCCACCAAATTCGCATAACAATATAATTACATATATATTCCACCTACCGCAAACGAGTCACACATGCTTTTCGTATATTAAATGTGTGTATGTATAATTATGTGACTTAACCGCCAGCTGTAATATCCCCCGCGTCACTCATACGCCATGTGCAACCAGACTCGCATCCATTTTAATTTGACTTTTGTTTGTGTTGCTGTGTTATATTTATGTTTGTATGTATGGTATTATATAAGTCACGCGATTACTGCCAATGTTGTTGTTATTTATTTGATTTCCGCTGCTGCTGCTGTGGCGGCATTGCCAACGCCATTTGTAAGGCTTAAAGCCAGAGTGCCGGCCATCAAGTTGGCAGTTGTGCCTGATGTGGTCGCCGCTTCCTTTGTGTGCGAAAAAGTGCACAAGAGTGAGTGGGAAAGCGAGCGAAAGTAGGAGAAAAAATAAATACAAATACAAATAAGTAAATGAATAATTGTCAATATTTTGCTTTTAATTTCAATTGTTTGCGAAATTGATCACGCCCCAACTTGTGGCTGAGCGCATGTGTCGCATTATTTATAACTGTTTGCCATTTTATTTACGCTAACTGCTGGCAATTGCAAGCCAGTGAGTGAGTGTTTGCACATTTGCGTTTTTCACCAGCAATTAGTGCTTTTCGCTGTTAACTTAATTTATGACAAAGGCAATTTTTTCCTTTTGGCGCCCACCATTGTATTGGTTATGTTTTTAATTTTTCAATTTTTAAGCCGCACATTTATGTATGTGATATTTATTAATATTTTTAAATGCGAATATGTGTACCCTGTAGGAAAAGTGTTGTGCGAGTGGTAATGCTTCGATCAGTATAAATGTCTGGGTAATAATTTATGCCATATATGCTTCATTTGAAAGGGACAGTTTGTATGACAGCTATGTGCTATAGTGGTCCGATCTGAATAATTTCTTCCGAGATTATAGCACTGCTTTAGATAATAATCTGTACCAAATTTCATAAAGATAATCTTGCAGACAAAAAAGTTTTTCATATAAGAACTTGATTTTGAGCGGTCAATTTGTATGACAGCTATATGCTATATTGATCCGATTTAACCAGTTTATTCGGAGATTGTAGTGCTTTCTTAGATAATAATCTCTACCAAACTTCGTGAAGATAACTTGTCAAAGAAAAAAGTTTTTTATACAACTACTAGATTTTGATGAGACAGTTTGTATGGCAGCTATATGCTATAGTGATTCGATCTGAAAAATATATGCAGATATTGTAGCTCTACCTTAGAGAGAAATCTATACCAAATTTCATGTAAATAGTTCGACAAATAAAAAAATTTTTCCTTACAAGGGCTTGACTTTGTTCGATTACTTTGTGAGACAACTATCCAATAGTTGTCCGATATTGGTGGTTTCGACAAATAAGTAGCTTCTTGAAGAGAAAAAGATATGTGCAACATCTCAGATTGATATCTCGAAAACTGCAATATGGACACACAGAGAGTCATAATTCAATCGAGTCAGCTCCTTACGCTATATAATTGGTATACATAAGATCTTTAAAGTTTGCTCGTGGGTATTGTAAATATTAAGGCAACCTTAATACTCTATACCCCGTTCAGGCTATAATAAAAAAGAAAATTACTAGAGTGGTGACCTTCATTAATATTTCCTACAGGGCATGTTTATAAATTAGCCGCAAATGCCTTTAAACGCTTCCACTTTAATATTTTCTACATATATGCAAGAGTATATTTCATTGTTTGCAAATAATTTAATGTATTTAATTTTATTTTTGTGTAATTTTTTATTTACTTTGCACTTACAATGCTCAGTGTGCGCACAATGCAAGCGGGTTGTGGCTTCTGCGTTTGCTGCTCTTGTTCTTCATGCTCCAAAGCTGGCGAACTGCCACGCGACGAGATCGAACCATTCAACATTTTGACATCATCTGCTTGGTGGTTGTGTGCCAAGATTGTGGTGTGGCCATCCAATGGTGAGTGCTGAGTTTCCTGCAGAGAGTGAGTAGAAATAGAGAGAGAGATAAGTAATGGATGAGTAATTGAAAATATTTTAATAACAAGTAAGAGTTTCGTATATATTTCCAAAAGAAAAATTCTTTATCTCGGAAATTCATGACTATTAAAGAGATTCCAAACGATAGTTTCTCGAAAAAGTATGTTTTTGAGAGATAATTGAAAGAAAATTGCTATAGTTTTCATAAAGTCAGTTAAAATTATCGAAAAGCCACATATTCTGGACTACAAATTTATAATCGTTGTTCATTGAACCGTCAAGCATTTTAAAATCTGCATGATTCAATTATGAACCCTGTATGCTTACCTCTGAAATAGCTAATACAAAGCACGGTATCTTCAGCATACTTGTACAAGCTCCGGACTCTAACACCGGAGTCTGCTGGCACTATCGGGTTTTGTAGAGCTTAAATAATAAAGATCCATTTGAAATTAATAGTTTTGGCAGCTTCTTCTGTAGTAATCCATACACAGAAAGTAGCTTCAAACTAAATGACTACAGTTCAGACTTTTAGGCCGAAATTGTTGACATAACATAAGGTGTTAAATGATCTGAATGCAGGCAGACTCTAGACTAGACGTCCCGTAAGTTACTCAATTAATATAATTTAGGCACCCAATCATACAGGAATAGAAAGAAATAAAATGGAAGACGTGTCGATCCTATCAGGGCAACCAGGAAAACAATTCCTCTAAGATGCCCCAGAGCATTCAACTCCCTCAAAGTTTGTTTGATGCAATGAACTCTAGAGGAATACTTCAAGTCTTGGAACGCTATCAAAAAGTTACTTTGGTGAGCACATCAAGAAAAGAACTCAGTAATACTGTAGGGGTCATCACAAGGCATCTTCCCTTAAGATATCCCCATCAGATATTGGAAAAGAAGATTTGGCTCAATGCAGAGCCGAAGATGGGATATCTTCCAAGGCTCACAATAGTTCAACTTAAGATACATTGAGCAGCTGGGGTGGAAAAAAATTAACCTTTAAAACAAATCCATTGAGGTGCTGGATAAGGCTTAATCTGATTACCTTCACACTTGATCACAATGAGACTGATAATGCCGTAAGAGGACTCGCATACGGTATGGAGCTCCTGCGCCTCCCTTTTCAACCAATTAATCTCAAGAACTATCTATAACGGACAATCGAGAACTGTTTATAACAGATAATTCGAGATCTGAGTGGCGCTACAATAAGTGATAGCAGACGTAAGCAGATATCGGCAAGGTGGGTCATGGAACAGATTCCATTATGGGTTTTTGACTGGAGCACGCATATTAATTGCGGAACTAACTTTCAACAAGACAGAAAGAAATATAATTTTATGAACTTGACAAGAATTTGAACTCGAAGCAAATACCATCTTCATAGAATCGACTATAATTGTCGCCATGGATACAGCCAATAACCATTCCTCTACCAAAAATACTTAGACAAATATTACGACTAACTGTTTCGAATGCGAACTTATCACTATGCAATTCTTAATTTCAAACACTAAAATTTGCATGCTTTCAATATTTATTTCGTGAAATTTATAATAATCAATATTTAACTGGTCAATTTCGAGCACTGCACGACGAAGGTGCGGAATCCAGTGAATACGGAGAGCAAATCATTTACAGCGTCCACATTGCAAGCGCCATAAGCACCTGGTGTGGAGGACAACTTCTTCGAGAGGGTAATGGTTTTGCCCACCTGCTTCTTCAGAGTTATCATCTTGCTCACCAACTTGCTGAAGCAAGATTTCGATGTCTTCGTATTAGCGTCAGTCTCGGCGTTATAGTCAGCGTTATTGCAGACATTGTCATTCAGGTTAATAATATCGTTGCAGGTGTTTATCACAGTTTGTACTTGATTAATCACATTGTTCAAGTCCTTAAAAGCGGCGCTATTGCAATCCTTGAAGTCTTGAATGAAATCAAGGCCAGCAGTGCGAATGCTGATCACCCGCTCGATAGTGCAATGTACACCCTTGAGGGTACGCAGACCAGTCTTGATGGTCGACTTTAAGAGTCCGAAAACACCACCGAAAAGGTAGGCATCGGTGATCGCATCGGGCAACTCTGCGGGAGAGAATTCGATAACTTCCTCATCCTCCAAGGAGTAGTCTACAACGGCCTGTGGTGCGTCAAATATGAGTTTTGTGGAAGGCAAAAATTAATAGTAACGAAAAGTAACTTACCGCGTTGACTGCAAGGCACAGCCCGAGTACAAGAGCGAAGACAGCTAATTTCATTTTGATATGTTAACTTGGCTAACAAAACTGGTAATGACAATCGAACGCCGCGGCAAGCTTTTATATCGCTTGGAAATGTTGCGCTGTGGTCAACTATGGGTTTTGGAGTGCGCAATCATGGTCAGCAAAAGTGTGCGTGGACATAAATATGGTATTAGTTGTCTGCATAACTGTAAACTGATAACAGTTTGTGGTTCTTAACACCGCTAATGATCGATAGTCGAGCGTTAAGCTCTTAAAGGCGGGAAGCACTGTTTGTGCACAGTCGGTTATTATTCGTCTAACACACGTGTCGTGTTATCGCAAAGCTTAAATTACCACAAATTTGCCAAACTTTGCGCATTAATCGTTGTTTTAGCTTTGCTGGTGGTCTTTGAGACATTAGAGGGTCTCGGTAATTACAGATAAGATATTTGCTATAATAGAAAAAGCGCCAGTAATGTAAAAATAACTTTTTTATAGCAAAATAATGTACGGCTTTATCATTATTATCTTGATTTTTGCTTTTTAAGCTATCTTCCCACACACGACAGCCTAATATTCCTAATTATTAGTTATCTTGGGATTTATGAGAAACATTTTCAGTACGAAAGTACAGTGTTCTTATAATTTATTTTTATCAGACCATACATTGTAGTTGTTTGCACTTAAAATTCAATTTTGTATTATCTTTTGATTTGATATTTTATTTGTGATGTTTTTCAGGGAATATAACTAAAAAAGGATCCAAAACAAGGAGTTTAGTACTAAGTTTAGTAGACTTTTTCTAAGGTACTTTTTGGTTGCTTGTAATCAGCTAATATTGTCTTTCCTGAAATCGCCGCTATTCGGTATTTTGTTCATGAAACGCTCAACGGTCTAGTGAGTATCTAACACAATATCATGTGAAAGGCAAAGCATCATCTCTTCTATTCTTTTTCCAGGCAGAAAGTACCAAACAGTAGAAAATGAAGAACTTTATATCGGCATAACGCTTCAACAAAATATTTTTGTAGAATGTCACCGAGTTAATAATTGTTGGCCAGATTAAAGTGTGGAACCATTCCATCATTCCGGTTATGGAAAAACGGTTGAAGTAGGAAGCAGGGTTGCCAAGAGAAAAGCCTTCAGGGTTCGGTAGCCCTGCTATATCTATCCTAGTAATCCATACAGGATTGTTTCTAGTACTCTATAAACTGTAGTAACTATCTTCCCACTTACTATTTCAACATTATTGAAGAATAAGTCAAATATGACGTAATGTTTTATGTTCACAGTATGAAAGTTGCTTTTGAAGTTTTTGAAGTTGGATGGAAAAAAATTGTTAAGTAGTATATGGTAAATCAATCATGTACAAATCGGTTCTTTTGGGATCTGTTGACTATTATGATTGAATAACTTCTGAGGTGAATAGTTTCAATGCTGACTTTATCAGATACATCGAACGGAATACATTTTTGAAAATTTTGTTTGCAGCAGTGTTGAGTTGAACTTCTTTCAAATCATGGAACTGCCATAGAAATGAGAACGATTTCTTTTGAATTAAATTATTTCTTTACTGCACTTTTTATCCATTTCCTTACTTAGACCGTTCCCCTGCTTTTTTCTTGCTGATGATAAACTCGTCTCGGCATGCTTTAAATTCTCTGCATTGGTTGCGTCCACAAGAAGGCTTACTATCTTTCTAATCTTAGCGTCGATAGTGTTATTGATCTCTTGAAGGTCCAAGCTTCTTTCAGTGACTGACCGAAGGATTTTAAACCATCAAAACGTACTCAAATTTACATATACATTTATTTCAAATATTTCCCAACATTGTTTAATCCTACTGAATATATTGAAACATTTATTGCTCGAGACAGTATTTAGCCGAGCTGACTCCAGCCAATTTCAATGTGTGGGCACCACAGGGTTTGCGCTTTTGCGCTTCTTTATATTTACCGCTAATATTAATACCACTATTATTGCCTTATTCACGACAATTTTCCAAAATTAAAGCGGCAATATACATATGACATCGTATTTCCTTTTTTCGTGGCAATCAACAAAAGCAATAAAAGGTTCCTCTATCGGTAACGTTTAAATAAATGTTAGAATAGGTTACCTACCAAGAGCATTTTTAACTCTTCACTTAATTATTTGTAAAATACGGGCGCCTTCGCGAACCCCGACACACCTCCTCCTCATCGGACCTGGTGAGAAGTGTGCATTTTCTCAAATAATATTACTTGGACAAAAAAGGTATCGAATCCATAAAGGAATGAAAATGAAAAGAACGGAGCTAGATTTATAATTCTACCAAAACTTGTATCTTGTTTCCTAGAGTAACTTCACCGCGACGATACTAAGTTAGGTGAATAAAATTTCAACACTCTTGAACTCCAAATGGTCTAATTTCAGCTTTTATACTTTTCTAAGATTCGATTACCAAAATAGATTTTTTGGTCAAACCAGGAGCTCTTCTGTCAAACTTTTGAAAGCGCATTGACTTTATATTTTCAAACTCACTGACAGCAAACGATGGAAACCCTCTCCTTCCCGATTTTTGACCTCCAACCAAGTAAATACCAGCAAGCAATACACCAGCCTGAGCTAATATGGCTTAATAATGTTGACAATGGGTGCACAAACGCACAAAACCAACCGAACAACAAACATTAGACAATGCAAATACAAACAAAAACAAATAACAGTACCAGCAGCTTTACTAGACGTAAGTGAACGAAGTTTGTGTGTATGTATGTGTGGGAGGATGCACTTGTAAAGCAAATACAAACAACAATGACGGAGACATATTCGTTGCACTTGCTAATGTGCGGCCATAACAACAACAACCTACACACCCACTTGTCCACGAAAATCGAAAATCGCAACTGCAACCGGCAACACAACACATACACATACGCACGCACGCATACAAGTGGAAGCATGCTCTTGCAATGAAAGGAAGTAGCAAACCCAAATACTCGTGCATCGGCACACGCATGTTGAGACTCACTCACACTAACTTCTCTGTCACTTACCTCCTTGTTGGCCATCGAGCCATTCGTTGGACTGTTGCAAATGCCGAATTTGCCTTCCATGCAGTGATCGGCGTCGCCGCCAAGCCCATTGCTGGGCATGAAACCGTTGTTGCCGCCAGCCGACATATTGCCCGTTATCATATCGATATTGTTGTTTTCATTGTTGCCGTTGTTGTTGCTCTCTAATTTGCCAGCCACCGATGTTGGCGTTGACAATGTTTCGGTTGTTGGCGACATTTGTATTTCATTGCCATTGCTGCTAATGTCACAATTGCTGCCGCCGTTGTTGTTGTTATTGCTGATGATGATGCTGTTATTATTGTTGTTGGCGATATTCTTGTTATTATTGCTGTTGTTGTTGTTGTTCAACTCGAGCTTAAACTGTGACAGTGAGGACGATGGCGACGCCAACTGCGCAGCGTTGGCCAAATCAGCGGCGACGTTGCTGCTGTTGTTGTTTTTGCTGCTGCTGAATGTGCTACTAATATTGTTGGCAGTGGTGGACAACGGTGTGACGGTGTTAACATTAACATTCTTGCTGCTGCTGTTGTTGTTGTTGGCATTGCCAGCGGCAATAGCCTCCGCACAATCAGCGGTGGCATAATTGTTATTAGCCTCATTGCCCAATTCGTAAATGTTGACCATGTGCGCAGCCTGTGCGTGCACCATCAGATCCCACGGATTAGCAAAGGCATCCTTGCAAACGGCACATAACAGTTTGGCGCTCATCGGCGGTGTTTCTGTGGAACATATGAGAGTGTTAGTGGAATTAGTTTGTTTTTGAAGAGATTTAGAAAAGTATTTATGAAACTTTGTGAAGGAAACTTAGCACCTTCAAAGCGTAAACTACTATTTATGAGTATTAAAGGTTAATAATGTTGTGAAAGGATTCTCCCGAATCGGAAATGGACCACACTAATCATCACTAATGTATTATTTGGCCTGTTCTATGTTTCTGGTAATTTTTTCACTCAAAATGTATGTGGCTCTACTTTGTCAATTCTATAATAAAAATGGACAAACCTTGAGTGAAATTTTTACAAAATTAACCTATTTTCCATTTTTTCGGGAAATTATGCCTTTAAAAAAAATTTCAATCGGTATCTTAAATAGTTTTTGAGGTACAGTCTTATAAAGTGTAGCTGCTCAGTTCATTCAACTTTATCCGTTTGCCTCTCAACAACTTCGAGAAAACTTCATAAGTTTAAAACTCTTAATTTATTCCTCAAAATCTATGTTGTCCCCCTCAAAGTAATCCCCCTTAGCTACAAATACACTTGTGCCAACGTTTTTTTCCAATCCTCGAAACAAGTGTTAAAGTCTACTTCTGGAATAGGCTTCAATGCGGTTTCCTCAGAGCGGTCGTTTTAAGTGTGCTGAATAGCCTGAAGTCACACGTAGCTAAATCAGACGAATTCGGTGGTTGCAGCATGATATTGGTTGAAATGTTTTTCGAAAATCAATGCAGTATGCGACGATAGATTATCCTGGTGAAAAAATCAAGAGGTGTCGGATCATAATTCCGGCCTCTTTTTATGAATGGCTTCGCACAAACGACGCATAACTTGACACTGTTTCTCCAAAAAATTTAGTGATTTTGGAACCAATCGTGCATTCACTTTTCTTTGGCCCAAAGTATCTTTCTAAATGATTTTCATTGATCCTTCCTGTTTTTTGTTCATTTCAAAAATAATTTATTTTGGTCCAAGGGGATTTGTTTCAGCTAATATTTAAAAATTAGATCGCGTAAATGGGCACCTTTAGCTTTGACAGCTAAATGCACTCTTTTTTCGACATTTTCCATGACTTTGGTCAATGTTTCGGATGATATGGCGGCTGTTTCACGTCGAATGTTGGCTTTCAGTTGAGCTAAGGTCTTTGGCTTATTAGCGTATACCTTGGATTTCAAATAACCCCACAAATAAAAGTCTGGTGGCGTCAAATCTGGTGATCTCGGTGGCCAGTCAACATCACCATTTTTCGATATCAATCAAACACCGCACCAAACTGTTACTTTTTGGTCGTAAAGAGGCTGTTCTTCAATTAATTGAGGATTTTCGGTGGCATAAAATCGGCAATTTTGCTTGTTTACGCCTCCATTCAACGAGAAATGTGCCTCGTCTGACATGATGAGTTTTCGCCAAAAGTCAAGTTCGTTTTCAGCCATTTCGATGGCCCATTTGCCAAAATTAAGGCGTCGCGGATAATCAGCTGGGTTTAGTTTTTGTGCCATTTGAATTTTATATGGAAACATCTTCAAATCTTTATGAATTATGCGTCGGAGAGTGGTGCGAGAGATGTCTAATTCCTGAGAGCGGCGATAACTCGATGTCGATGGAGTCTCCTCAATACTGGCTCGTACAGCTTCGATATTTTCATCAGAACGTCTTGTGCGTTGTCTGGATGCATGACTGGCATTACTGAGATTACCGGTGTTCACAAATTTTGCGTATAAAGACTTAATTGTGTTCTTAACTGGAGCACTTTTCACTTTATTTTTTTGCGAAACGCACGTTGAGTTAACACAATTGAAAAGTTATTTTGAATATAAAGCTGAACAATTTCAGCGCGTTCTTTTGGAGTGTACTGTTCCATGGTATAAATTGTCTTCGAATGACGCTTCTAACGCGGTATGACATTAGCCGATTTGTCAGCGCTGTTAAAAGTTACAGCGTTGCCAGATGGGTCAACTTTAAATGGCCTACCCTGTACATATCTCAAGCAATTGTTGCTAGAAAATGCTGAAATTGTTACGTGAAACAAGATAGCAGAGAAAGTTCAAGAATCAAAGAACCTTCTAAGTAAATACTGGTTTAAAATAATTTGTATCATATATAAGTATGTATTTAGAAAAGAAGAAAACTTAAGAAAAATGTTCTGCTAAAAATAAGGCAATATTTGACAATTATGTTATTAAAAAATATTTTTGTTTAGGAATTTTTCAGTTTTTTAGTCTTATTAGAAATATTACTACTAATAAAAAAGATGATTTGCCTTTTCATACGAATATCGAGAAATCAATTTTAGTCCGAAAAGTGCTATGAAAACGAACAGCCACTTTACAATTATTCATAATAATCTATCATTCATAAAAGGATTTGTAATCTCCTATGATTTTAACACTCTAATAAAATTATTTGAGAAAATGTTTAAAGTTTGCTTCACTTTCACTCTCCAACATTCATTTAAGCATCTCCTTTAGACAGTAATAGAGCAACAGCTGTTGCCAACTTTCACAGAAATTGGAAAATAATCCTTTCTGCCAGCAGACAGTGCAAACAAAGCGTCATAAATTCTCCCTCTTTTGTCTACTGGAAGCTAGCATAGCAAGCAGTTTGATAGTTTTAAATGGTGTCCGATGGAAAGCCTAAAACTAGGCTGCAAATTTAATAAACGAGTTAATGTAAGGAAGCTTATGACCCGGTAGGAAATGTGTTCCAATGGGTTGAATTTTTAAACATTAAAATACTTGTTGCAAAATGTAAAATTTATTAAGCAATTTATCTCAAATCGTGGCTATTTACAAATGTAGAGGGGTTTCGAGCATAGCGAAAGCTTTTCAATTAATTTAGGGTGGCCCTTAATACGTATATTAAATGACATCTAGTCAAATTGATTTAAATACATTAAGGATGTTCTTCTAAAGTAGTTCTTATTTCAATTGTGGACGTTAGGGCAGGCCACCTATTCACTTAATCAAGTTATGTTCGAATTCGAAGTCGCAAAATTTTTATTTGCCCAAGCTTTGACAGCAGTCAAGAGCGTAATTGTGATTATGGCTTAATTTATAGTATGCAGATTGGTTAAAAAATAAATTGACCTATCTTTAGGGTGATTCTGTATACATAGGTGTATTTGTAGCATGTTATAAAAACAAAAGAAAAATACAGTTTATGCATTAAAAGATTTAAATTTTAAACTTTAATGACTTTTGAACGATGAGGTTTTGAGATGTCTACCAACAAATTTCCAGAATATAAGTAAAAAGTGAAAAAATAGCGATATTTTGACCCATCTTAAGTCATAAGCTAATAAAAGTGAATTAGTTGAAATTTTTTTTTAAGAATCAAAGGAAATTTTTTTAAGCTTCTCTTTTAATGGCAAAATAAACTAAATAAGTTTAATTTTTTTTGAGACCACCCTAGTGTAATTGTGAAACCTCTTTTTCTCTGTTTAAACTGTTATAATTAAGCCTTGCTATTTCTCCTTAAAAATTTTAATGCTCCTTAAAAAAAACAATACAATTTTCAATTTAGTACCACCCTTATGCACTCACAAGGCAAATATGTGCAACGAAATATGGCTGCCAGCCAAACATGTGCAAACAAGTGTCGACTGACACGTTGGCAAAAGTGTTAAACAATAATAAATTAATTACAAACAACAGTAGGAGCTAACGGTAGCAGGAATAGCAACAATAACAGCAAAAACAAATACAAATTACTACAGAATTTCAGCAGGAATTTCAGTAAGATGAGAAACAAGTGTTGCAATAACAATTTGCATAAAGTGGCATGCAACAGCAGCACGCTGTGGTACATACATACATACATATGTATGTATGTAGCTGCAAGTGCGTCTTTAGATATTTTAAGAGCTGGCAGTCAATGCTGTTGCTGTGCTTTGTCGGTGTGGGTGCAATAACAATGTGGCAATAAAACACCAGCACTTGGCTGCGTGCAGACGCCATACCATACTTACTTGCAGCAAAGGCAACATCCTGGCACTTGCAAGTGAAACGCAACTTGCAATAACTCCGCTTGTGGTCTAATAATTCAGCCAGTTCGTTGAAGCATTCCCGACAATTGCCGCAAATTAATGTGTCCGGATTGCCTGGAAAAAAATAAGTTTTTATTTATGTAATATATTTTGGAAGTATGTAGTACATTATTAAATATATATATATAGTACATATGTATGCTTGTATGAATGTACAATATGTATAAAGCACCATATTCTTCTTAATAACTAAAGTCTCCGCAAACGTAACTCGCTATAACATTTGCATCGTTGATTTCTTTCCATAATTTATCATGAGTGAGATATATTACAACTATAAGAGATTTATGTTGGCTTTGTTCACCCAAGAGTTTCGTCGAGTCATCTACAAGTATCACCGAAAGCAATCGTCTCACTTCCTTGAACAATGATATCGACACACTTATCACATACTTCAAGATCCCGCTTTAATGAAGCATTTTCAAGCAGCATATGCATTGAAGAGATTAGGGTAGAAGAGTTTAGGATAACATTACGCCATTACAGTGGCATATAAGTAAATTTATCATATAAAACTTTATTTTTCAAAACTTTTTTAAGTCATGATATTTTTTGTATCATGCTATTTATTACTCTTGCGATCGAGAAAAATTTGCCAAGACTATGCTTGGAATCATATCATCTAATTGTTGTTAATATTGACATGCAATTTATTCCTGTCAATATATTTTATCGCACGATAATTTTTTATCTCATGCAGTATATTATCTATTGAATACTGGATCCATGGAAGTTTTGTTAAGTATATGCCTGCTTTCATAAGATCTTATCAGTTCGTTCACATTCAATTTGGTTTCTTCTCCTCCTTCATTATACGTAATTCAGCACGTTCATAGATTAAACAAATGTGTCGCCTTGAAAGCATAGTTTAGACTACTGGAGCATTCATAATGCTCAATAATGTTTTTTCGATAGGAGTAGCCTCGATATATGCACTAAGCATTGGATCCCTGGTCATAGCTCTCAGCCTGAGAAATATTTTGAACAAATCTTTACTATAATTTTCGGAACTTTCTACTATTTTCTAGCATTCTAAGTATTCGAACTATTTTTGGGATAAATATCTGACTTTATTAACTTAAAGAATAATCAAGACTAACCGCTCTTTTTTTCGAGTTCGATTATAATTTGGAAAAAACAATTATTACAAGGAGACAAATTGTTTTGAATTTTAATGAACTAAATATAGAAAAGCCATCTCTTAGCAATCAGTTACTACAGGCAACTCTGCTTTCGGAACCGGCTAACTACAATCCACAACAGTATACTTAATGGAATGCTGATAATATTTATTAAACATTATTTGCATATAATTTACTATTTTACCAAAAAATATCTGACAGCTTTATAGTTTATATTAATTGAGAAAATTATTTACGAAATATATTAGAAATACTCAAAGAAATCGCCAATCAAAAAATATTATAAGCATCACTTTCGAAATTTTCATTCCAGCTCTGCGGTAAATCCGGCACATCATCAGTTCGCCAATTCATTTGACTATTCGACTGCTCGTAAAAGCTCGTGCGGCGTGGACGTCGCATAAGTGCATGTCGTCGTTGCTTTCTGTGCTCCGTAAAGTGGTCTCTAGCTGCTTTCTTTGCATTGATTTTGCATAAATTATTGCTGCGTTTATTTGTACGTCGCCTGCGTAGCTTGGACCCGAAGTCGGCTTTATGACGTTGTCGACGCATTTCGTTATTTCGCCTCTGATGTCTTATATTTCGGAACTGTTCACTTTTTTGTCGTTTGGTCTTAGTGGTGCCGCCCTTCAAACGCTTTATAGAATCTTTGTGTTGTAGAATATCCTTCAATTTTACCTTTTGATGACAACGGTCACAGTTTGGTTTTGACTTGAACCATTTGCTAAAGAGTTTTTGTAGTGAAAAAAAGCTTTTTGCTTTACTTTCTGTTGGTTCCTTAGCAGGTGTTGCAGTCGGTAATGCTTTAACATTCGAAGCCTCTTTTGTGCTCCCACAATTATTGTTTCTTCCCAACAAGCGGCCCATAAAACTCAGTTTCTGTTGAATGGGGTCAGCTTGTTCTTGTCTGCGAAAGTTTTCTAACGAAATTTGAGCTTGACTCTTCTTCGTAAATTGTTCTATACCGAAATCATTACAGCCCTTGTCGGTGTCAAACTTATTTTTGTCGCCAAAATCGGTGTCGAAGCGAAAGTCATCAGCGTCATCTGGTACCTTACAAACATCGTTCGAACCGGTACCTATGTGTGGTATGGGTACTATATATGGCGAAGCGTTCTTTTCATCATCACACTTCTTGCATTGATCCAGTGGCGTTAACGACAATGGCTTCTTCGTTGGATTATGTCGAAAATGTTGTATGTTGTGATTTTTGCCTGCACATTTTTGCGCCATCGGTTGTGGTGGTGGCGGTTTCGTCGGACAAAACGGCAGTTTCACCTTCATTGCATCCTCAAAGATGCCCGACTGATCTTCATCTCTTACTTCCTTATAATCGAGATAATGTAGGTTTTTACTACGCTTTTCATATTTTGGTTCGTCCTGTTCGTCGGGATAGTAGTTGCTTTCGTACTTCTTGTGTCGGCCCTCTGAGCTGTCAGAGTCTTTGAGACCACGCAAATAATATCGTTGGTAACGTGGTTGTCCGGTGTAATGTACTAAAGTCAACATTTTAGATTTATCAACTGCTTTACTCTCACGTTCTCGCAATTCCCGCACGACGCGACTGAGCTTGGCCCGCATTGAAGGTGCGCGGAATTCTCGTTGGGCTTTCCAACGATGCTTTAGGTGTCTTCGGAGTTTCTGCGTATTTATTAGTATTGGCGGCTTCGCGGTTGTGGCGCTTGCAGCTTCAGTCACAGGATAACACATGGTCGCATATCCAGCAAGGGATTGAGTTGTCACTTCTGGCGGATTATTTGGTAATTTCATGAGTGTTGTGACTTCTTGAGGAGAGACCGTTTGCGCTTGGGTTGTTGCTTCCTGTGTATCGCCAGCAGGGGATTGTGTTACTGAAGGCACGGTTGTCTGTACTGTCTGAGTTGGAGCACCCTCTGGTGGTTGTGTAACTGCGTTAGAAGCGGCTTGATAAGCGGTCGTGGTAGCCGCCTGCGTATCGTTTGAAGGCGGTACATTTTGAGACGAGACTGGTGTTGTTGCCTCCAGCGTGGCATTGCCTGGCGGCTCGGTTATTGGAAAGCACATCGTTGGATAAGCTTCAATTGAGGTAGGCGTTGTGAATGAAGTGTCATTCGTTGCGGTAATGTCTACAGGTCTTTCGGTTGGTGCACTTGGTGTTGGTGTTGTTGCATTAGTATAAAGTATTTGTATGGCACCACCCTCATTGTAGCGGTTTATCGGTTTCGAGGTGTGCGTTTCATGATCTGCCGCCTTCACTGCTGGATCTGTAATTTCTTCTTCATCAGGTCCACAGGTGGTGTGTGGCTCAGCCTGGTCTGTGATTTCTTCCTCATCAGGTCCACATGTGGTATGTTGCCCAGCTGGTTCTGTAATTTCTTCTTCGTCAGGTCCACAGGTGGTGTGTGGCCCAGCTGGTTCTGTGATTTCTTCTTCATCAGGTCCACATGTAGTGTAACCATCGCCTAACGGTTTGAGTATAAGCAGCTGGATATGATGTTTAAAAGTATTGGTCTCAACGGTCGGCCCTGATATTTTTTCGTTATGCTCCTGTTTTTCTTGTTCTACTTCCGTGTCATTCTGTTGTTTCCTGGTTTCAGATGTTGCAGATTCTTGCTTATCGGGTGGTGGATTAGATACTTCTTCCTCTTCGGGTCCACATGTTTCGTTTTCTTCGCCTTCTTCACTTTCATCTTCACACTCTGACTCTTCTTCTGAGCTTTCGCTACATTCCTCTTCTGTTTCCTCATTTTCGGTAGTTTTGTCTCCGGTTTGTTCTTCCTCTGCGTTTTCTGTCGTTGTTTCGTTTCTATGTAAGACGTGTGATTTGAAGAGTTGCAAAGCAATTTTTTTTACTAACTCATCCCCTTCGTTTTTTGTGGAGTGTTCTTTCGATTTTGAGTGCGGTCTTTCGATACTTGTTTCATGTTCGCCGTGCTTTCTTGCTTCAGAATCCTTATCTCCATTACCGCCTTTGGTAGTTTCCATTCCCCCCCGATTACAAGTGCAAGAAATTATTTTAGTGCTAGATTCTTCTTTTCTTGTAACCATTTCTTCCTCACTGTTTTCCATCGTTTTATTGTGGCTGCGTTGCGTAGACTCTTCCTCTTTTTCTGAATCGGATTTCTTTTTCGTTTCCTCCTCACGATCTTCAGATTTGTGTTCATCTTTTGTTGTGTTGTGACCCTTTTTAGCATCTTCGACTTCTGAATCACTTTTTCTTGTCGTTGTTGCCTCATCGTGGTCTTCATCTCTGTGCTGGTTCTTCGCTTTATTGTCGTGTCGTTCTGTTACGGTTTCTTCGTTTTCGGAATCATGTTTTCTTGTCGTATGCTGTTCTTCCTCACGATTTTCTTCATCGTGTTTACCTTTATGATGATGCCGATGCGTAGCTTCTTCTTCGTCTTCTAACCCATGTTTCCTCGTCGTATTATCCTCATCTCGGTTTTCCTCTCTATGCTCATTTCCGCCATGCCCACTTTTCATTTCATTTACACAACGTTCGGTTGTAGCTTCATCCGCATCCGAAGCATGTTTTCGTGTTGCCGCTTCTTCTTCGCGATCCCTGCCTCTGCTACCATATTTCACGTTATGATATTGCGAAAGTGTGGTGGGAGCCCACGTTACAATCTCTCTTTCGGTTGTTGTGCTGCAAGTGGTGTTCTCCTTCGGTGGCATTGTAAAGTCTTCAGCGTGTAGAGTACGCGGCGTAGCAATGGGATGACTGCCGAGATCAATGAAATGTTCTTCCTCTGCTCCGCCACCTTTGCCATGATTATCGTATTCTTCATCCTCTTTCTTAAGTAGCATCTTCATGGCATGGGATATCATTCTACCTTTCAATTTGAGCAAACCCTCAATGTACTCCTGATACTTGGCAGCACCATGCGCACCGTGTGCAGCGTTGCATTGCATATTCTGCGCATTCGACAATAATATTTTTACAGTTAAAATCGTAAAAATTAAATAAACCGTTTTTGAGAAAAACATTTCGAATATTTACTTATAAAAAATGAAATGTCTTTCAAGTTTTCTACACATTCAAAGAATCGTTTTAAAAAAGTGTTGAAAATTGTTAAAATAGAAAACCGATAGGTTTATGTACATCGATTTTGAAAGTACTAATTTTAATATTTTTTTAATGTCAAGCGAAATAAGAAAATTTTGATTAGAGCTTGGAGACTTGGCTTATAATTCTCCTGCGTAGTTTGTTGTAAGTCGAGAGTTTTTTTGTAGAAAAGTTTTCTTCATATATGAATTAGAAACATTTCTTTATGTCCCGTGACCTCATGATGACTTCAGAGATGACGATGTCTTTGCAGATATTCACTTTCTTTCTCTGTTAGTCAAACGGGAACGGCTTTTCGGAAGTTAATTAAAGATCCATAATTTCAAGAAATGTATGATGTTTCTACAAAACTATCTGAAAGATCTCAGCTTAAAGAAAATTTCTCTGAAAATATTTGTTATAGCGCTCCGATATCGACTGTTCGGACAAATAAGTAGCTTTTTGCGGAGAGACGGACATGCGCCCAATTTCAGATATTTATCTTAAAAACTTTCATCCAATTAGAAGATAGTCGGTTTTCCGATGTATTCTTGGGTTATAGCGTTGAGCCTTGCGATCTCCGGTGAGTTCAGCAAGCCTTGAACAACTGGCTCTTAACAATGTTAGTCTCGCCACAATTGTAGCTGTTCTAACTGGACGCTATCGAATGGGTAAACATGCGGTGCGACTAAATATTCTGTCGAACGCTCTACGCCAAAGGTGTATGGAGGAAGGTGACGTGGAATCATCTTGTCACTTCCTTCTCTATTGGTCGGCTTTTACCAGACTGAGATTATAATAGCTCTGTAGATTGATATTATTACAGGTATGTATTAATAGATTTGCGCTTGGTCGATCCAGGAGGATCTAGTGATCCACTTTCATAAGTTTACAAGTAAGAAAAAAGGACCAATTTTCTGCCGAAGTGAGATTCGTCGGTTTTGGCAAAACCCTATAACCTAACTTAACCTATTCTGTAAAGGTTGAATAAACATGACTATTCCATATCTGCCAGATTTCCGGCTCAACTTTTTGCCCATATGGGGAATTTTATAAATCGCAATAGCTGTTCCGAATATTTGAGACAAATTATTCACATTGCCCATGGGCATCACTGGAGGGTGTATGGCTGCCAAACATGCCATCAGACTCAGTGAGTATAGCTTTCTGAAAGAACACGTGTCTGAACATTCAGAAACCCTCACTCACTTTGACTTCATACCGAATCACTTGGATCATTCATAGAATCGCCAAACCAAGCTCTGGCGCCTCCTTCTCTACCTATATACCGGCAAGGATGTTGAGAGTGGAAAGAAGCCGTTGAAGGAGAGGGGCAGCAAGCTTCTTCAGGGTTGAGTCTACTGTCAGGAGCTCTATATAAACTGCAGTTTCAAACCTCTTGACTACTTCAGTGTTTTCCAGGCCGAGGTTGCAGCCATTAATGTAGCAGTAGATTTAATGCTGTGGAGGGTAGCCTTCTTCAGACAAGTAACCATCCACCAGCGCTGAGCCACCATCCGTACATGTGTTGTCGCAAAAGAGTCAATTAGTTTATCGTCTATCTTACAGTTGTAAATATTATAAATTCCAATGAAGCTACACTTTTCTGACTAAAAGTTTGTTGAGAAAAAGTGAAATCGATACATGATGCTGCGATTTATTCTGTTAAAAGGTCTACCTGCAATTCCTTTTCACTTTCTAATTAATCAGTCAGTCTAAGCCCAGAAACATTCCCAACTCATATCATTCCCAACTCATAACAATCCCAACTCATAACTTTCGAAGGAACTGCCATATTAAATAAACCCCGAACATAACCGAACAATAATACACCAATTTCACTTCGCTCTACTCCACACCGATCTCTCCAAACAAGTTCTTTGTCAATTCTCGCTTTCCCCCAAGACTTTTTAGAGCTTAGCAGCAGGTCTCTCTCCACTGATTTACCCATCGACAAGAGCAAAGAGCCAAGAGCCAAGCGGAAATCCCACATTAATTCCGTTTAAGTTGCTTACCGGGCACAAACTTTACCATGTAGATATGTACATATGTGTATACACTGTGCTCGTCAGTCGGTCGGTTTATGCAACCGTTATTGGTCAACTGTCAATAGTCGCTCAGCGTATCATCAATACTTACTGTAAACTTTGAACGGTCCCCATTGTTGATTCGAACTTAATTGCTCTTGTTGCTGCGGCAGCAGTTGTTGTTGCGGTTGCTGTTGTTGTTGTGTTTGCTTTTGCAAAAGTGATGACTTGTGCTGCTGCTGTTGTTGTTGTTGTTGCTGTGATTGCTGCATACCAGGCAGCGACAATGTCAATGGTTGCAAGGCACCACCAATATACGAAGCCTGTTGTTGTTGCTGCGTTTGGCCATTTGCCAAGCTGCCATAGTTGGTGGCTGCTGTTGACATCTGCTCATTGGCCCCACCACCACCACCACTGCCAACACCATTGAGGCCAGCCGCACCAGTACCACCAGCGCCATTCAACAGCGTTGTTTGATTAGCGGCGGCAATTATTGCTGATGTGGCATTCTGCACGGTTGACGACGATTTCAATTGCAAGCCACCCGTCGCGGTCAGCGTGTATTGACCGACTGCCGCAGCGGCCGCAGCCGCCGCCGCTTGTTGCTGTTGTTTGATCTGCTGCTGTTGTTGTTGTTGCTGTTGCTGCTGTTGTTGTTGCAAATAGACGCTGAGACTGTGATGTGCGGCGGCGCTGGTGGGTGTGTTGGCGCCACTCGCACTGCCGGCAACACCATTGCATGTGGCGGCAGCAGCAGCCGCGGCGGCTGCGGCAGCGGTGGCATTGCCCAGCAAGCTGTGCTGATGCTGATGTAGCAATAATTGTTGCTGTGGCAGGAGGTTGGCTGTCATGGCAGCCATGGCGACGGCGGCCACCTGCTGCTGATGCTGGTGCTGGTGCTGCTGTTGTTGTTGTTGATGGTGAGTATGCGCCTGCTGCTGCTGCACGTGATGCTGATGATGTGGATGGGGCAACAAGTGCGTCGACTGCTGTTGCTGCTGCTGTTGTTGTTGCTGTTGCTGTTGATGCAGCTGTTGCTGGTGTTGTTGGGCCAGTGCTGCTGCAGCGACTGCGGCATTTATGTTGCTGCTATTCACCGCATCGCTGAGCAAACGCGACGTGGATGTCATTAGGCGTTTACGCTTCTTCGGTCGGACACTGGATGAGCGCAGCAGCGTCGACGAGCAGTAGCTGTCGTAGAAGTAGTCCCTGTGCAAATGAGAGAAAGAAAAAGGGAGAGCGTGAAAAAAGTGAAGAATAAGCAATCAAGTGACGCAAAGCGAGTTTAATTGAAATGTAAACACCGTTAAATGCTGGTAGAGGTGGAAACGAAAGTGAAAAGATCTGTATGAAAACAGTTACATATTGGCGCAAAAATGGCTTCGCACAGGAGTGTTTCCTTTACTTAGTCAACATTGATTCAGGGAATTACGACCATGTGATCTACTTTCGATGGGATGCCGTTTTTGGTTAGGTAAACTGTTTTTAATCTGCATTCGACAACTGAAATATATAAAAAATGAGTTCATTGAAGAAGCTATTGGACAGTACATTATCTCACGTTGTGGGCCTGTGGCATGGCTTCTAAGATCGTGCGTTTTAATATCGATGGATTAGTTTTGTGGACTTATGTGAGGTCGCTTGTGTACGTAGATACAATTGATCTAACTTTATAGCTGTGGCAAATATTTCGCCAAGTTGAACGAGTTCAGTCATTAATTTTATTTTCGACTTCGGCTTTGGCAGCCAAAAATCATTTTTTGATACTATTTTAAGGCTGTAACTCACCCCGCTACACCTAGTAATCGGTCAAGTCGCCAAACGCACTCTTCAAATGACAGCAGAAGGGTTTGACAAAGGTGAGGTAATCCTTTCCTAATGGAGATAGCATTACTAAGAAGGTAAACTTCACTAGGCAGTTAAAGTTTACCCTCAGCTGTAACGCCGAATGGAGCGACTCCGCTCTCGAGCTACTGTTTAGGGACAGCATTATCAAGTATTTCACCGAGGGCTCGAAAACCTCCGAGAGAATTGGCGGAGAGGTCGCAGGACACCGCACGAAACTCTCCATACCTTCGGGTTCATTGTCGAGCATATTCTAAGCAGAGATCTTTGCTATAGGTCGGTGTGTAGAGTTAAACCTTCAACGCAACTATCGCAATTATCGTATAGCTATACTAAGCGGCACACAAAGCGATCTCTGCATACGAGGTCCAATAGCTTTTGGTGCAGTAGTGTATAGAACGACTGAATAGCCTTTCAAACCGTAACAAAGTGCAGCTTATTTAGGTGCCAGAACATAAAGTTATAGTCGAGAATAAACTGGCTCACCAACATGACTGGAACCTTTCATTGCGATTGGTCCCCACACAATACAGGAGGTGCTCCGCAATGATGGGCTGTGGGTAGGGAGAGGCATTGGCAACAACCCTTAGGGATGCGCCATGCAAAGTTGCTAATGGGTGTTTACAACCTCAAAAGGTTTAAATACTTATGTAATCAATCTCATAAGGGAAAACCTCAGGCTACCTGTCGCCTTCTACACTGGCCATTGTGAGCTCAAAAAAGACTTATTTAACATAGGCCTAGCTGCTTGTGCAAATTGCCGGTTCTGCGACTTGGAGTCTGAAACACCAAAAAACCTTCTAATTGACTGCATAGCAGTCTTTAGGCGCAGGATTAAGGCCCTTGGATCCTTGTTTCGAAATAGAGATCACATTGCCATATATTGTAACTTATCAATGTGCTGGGGCTAGTTGGGACTTGGTGACTTAGTAAAGGATACAATAGACCCTAGATCACT
The DNA here is from genome assembly GCF_023373825.1 of Bactrocera dorsalis. NCBI lineage: Eukaryota > Metazoa > Arthropoda > Insecta > Diptera > Tephritidae > Bactrocera > Bactrocera dorsalis. Next base: position 11,499,093 of record NC_064307.1, read on the forward strand.
ATGCAATCCTAACATAATTATCTAATCTATGAATATTTGACATTTTGGAACTTTTTGAGCCATTGAGATGTGGGAAGTGGGTGTAGAAAAATATTGGGGAAAAATAGCAGATCTGCGATTTAAGATGTGTCGTTTTCGACTAACTCTTAGAAGTTGTATGACTTTCATCAACTTGGTTGTAATAACATTTTATTTGAGTTTTTCAAACTGCATCGGTAAGTCTTCATTTCACAAAAGCTTTTTGGTGAAAATAAACTTAGATTGATGTAGGACCCAAATATAGTAGTTTCCGATAACGTTTACTTTTGAAAATTAGATCACGAATTAATTGAAAGCTTAAGCTCTTTCAATTTTAGAGTACACCCTTTATTCGACTACAACCAAAATTACTGGCAACTATTCTCCAAGGCAATAGAAATAATAAAACTTGCTAAAAAGCGCCAACACTTCCCTGGCTGACAATTAGTGGCAACCATTTGAAAACCGACTTGTGCTTGTGGATATAAATTTTCGGTTTGCATCGAGCATTGAGCTCTAACCGGAAAACCACAACAAAAAGCAGCAAACCCGAAAATCAAACACTTAAAAATTGCTGCTTGACAGACACTGATATTGTCAATATTTGTTTATGAACATACAAGTACATAGAAATATATCCACGCACATACATATATACAAAGTGCAAACAGTTTACTCTCGACTTCTGACAACTATTAACCCTCACAAAAAGTTAAGAAAAAATCAAATTCCCAACCCTTTGGTTTAGAAACCCACAAATTTCTCACCGGCTGCCGCACTGATTGACAGACACATACACACAGGTACACAAGGAATTCGGCGCCTTCTTCAACCCATTCTAGCCCACCAAAGCAAACAGCATACAAGTGCTTAAACTCTAAGTCAACATCTTGCACGTTTACTTCCCACCCGCCAAATCTCAATCCACTGACCATCACCGCGCCGCCCTAACCTCAATTCAACTCAATTTGCGGTTGTATGTATGTGGGTAGGCCATTTTGTGTTTTGACCTTTCTGGCTGATTTTCGGTTATTGCCGGTTGGGCGGCTGTATTTTCGGTGCATTGTATTGTCACAGTATCACATACAGTCTGTGTGGCATTTGCGGCTTGTGGTAAGTGGTGTGGTAACAATTGATGAATCGACAATTGCATGTGTGTGTGTGTGCGAGTACGTGTGTGGTTACTTTGTGGTTTAAAATTGCTGTTTATATAGTTGCATTTAATGATATCTATTCCAGGTGAAATATATACTGGCTTACATTTATTTTAAAATAACAAAGAGCAAAATTCGTAAGTAGGAAACATTTTAACTTCTTCAATTCAGAATTTTATTTTCTAAATTTTGGGAATATCGGATACCCATACCCCATACCACGAATTTTCGAAAGCCGATAGAGTTAAACTTAAATTTGGTCACCAGTATTGTCCTCCCCTCCAGAGAAGAGTGGGAAAGGGGTAATGTGAACAGAGTCATAGAGATAAGAATCTATGCGGGTGGGTCCAAACCAAATAATCGAGTGGGAGATGATGAAATTTCAGCTAAATTGCATACCAGAATCGCTTGCCGACTACCAGACTACTGCAATATCTTCCAAGCGGAGATTACAGCAATTCAAGTAAGGCTTCTCGTTCTGACAACGAGTGTCGTCGCAAAATATATTTTTATATACAGATAGACAAGCTCGTAAAAGAATGGCATAATCTGTAAAGGATCTAACATCCTATTGCACGATAAACCTGTAACGGGTGATATCCTTGGTATCTGTTAAGCAAATTAACTAGCCCGGGCCGGCACCATCCCACAATTAGCGAGTGAGTTTGTGGGTCTCTAGCTACTTGTAGATATTTAATCAGCAAAAATGTTATAGACATAACTGGGTATGGGTGGAGTCAATCTCTAATTTGCACCAAGCAGGCAAACGCCTGAAAGACCTGAATGGAAAATGGGTCGCACATTCCGACTGTTAAAATTAAAAAATAACTCTAGGTCTAATTGGCAGACATGCTAGCAGACTGTTACAGAATCTGCAAAGAGGAAGTGGAAAAAAAAGAAGAAAATATAACAGCTGCTATGCGAATACAAAACTTTTTTGATAAAAATTATCAGAGGGGATTTTAGTGTCGTTGGCTTCACAATGGACCTGCTAATGGCCAAATCTTCAAACATCCAATCCAGCTACCAACCTTCCTATAGAAATAGATTGATGGAGTGGACTCAAAAGCTTGTAGAATTTTTTATTATCAATCGCCACAACTGTCAATGAAAATTCATATTTATTATGATCAAAGTAAGAGCGCATATATCGATTTAGGTTTTCGTCTAGGTATGTTATTCTGTAGAGTCTGCTCGCCGTTCAAATACTTTTCTGAAATTTCTGGAAACAAAAAAAGGTTGTGCATATCTATGAAAGTTACAGATGTGATCTCCACCAACCCACTTTTGGCCACTCTTTGAAATAGTTGGATTATGCTACAAATATTTCGAAAAATTTTGAATTTCTCACCAGTAATCACATCCAATGACATTTTAAATTAAATTCGAGAAAAAATCAAAACTTTCCTACTGGGTCATAGGCGTCAAGCGTTTGTTAAATATTAACTGTCAGCAGCATGAAAAGCGCAACACTACGCGACAGCGAATAAAGTACCTACATGTCAGCACTACAAACACACACACACACACGTAACAAGTTGGTCATCATTATCCCGGCCATCAACGGCAAATGTCAACGCCAAACAAACTGGCGACAAGTGAGAGTGCCTGCAACGCAACGCCCAACGGTATTATTTTTGCACTCGTCGACAAACGGACACACGAGCATTGTTTTTATAAGCCGAGCCATTTATAAATATGCTGTATTTGTTGGTATGCGGGTGCATGTGTGAACTTGCAGGAGTATGCGTGTGACGCATTTGTAGTGTTGACGGAACACTTCACGGCGCATATCAAAGCGCGAGCGCACAGCAAAGGCCAACGAGTAGTTCTTTCTCCGCTAGTGACAGTGGCTTGATTGAAAAAAGAACACAACTATATATGTATGTGTGTCTATGATGACTCTTTGGAGTGGAAAAAACTGTTGCCAACAAACTGCGACAAATTTCGCACAGTCGGTCCTCAGTCCGCAGTCCTGAGCCATCAGCCAGTAGTCACCAGCCGCCAAGCGCCCACAAGCCGCATTAAAACAAAGAAAGGCCGCCGCTACCTCGCAGTCAACAAAAAGAAGATTCGAGTGATGAATTGTTTGTTGTTATTTGCAGCAAGTAACCGCACGCAGCCAAGTGGCACGCGGCGAAAGTACACAAAAATGAAACTGAATAAACGAAATAAATTGTTGAAATGCCGACGCTTTCGTTTGAGGCGCAACAGCTTTGCTTGGAATTTAATTTTGTAGTAAATTTTGCATAAACGAATAAATAAATAAGAGAAAACGTAATCTGCGGTCTTCATAAATTCAAAGGTTCCTCGCAAGACCTTGATTTTGATCGAACAGTTTGTGTGGCAGCTATGTGCTATCTTGCTCCAATCTGAACAATTTACGTGGGGTTTTTAATGCTTGCTTTGAAATCAATTTATGTCGAATTTCGTGCAGATATCTCTTCACAAGAAAAGGCTTTCCATCCAAGCTCTGGATTCCGATCGTTCAGTTTGTATGACAGCTATATCTAATGGTCGTTCGCCATATGTGATTCCGACAAATGAGCAGCTTCTTAAAAAGGAAAAAGATGCGTACAAAGTGTCAGATCGTTATCTTAAAAACTGAGGGACCCGTTCTCGACAGACAGACCAATGGACCTGGCTAAATCGACTCAGCTTGTCCCGCTATTTACATATATACATATATAAGTACTATATACTTCATAGAGTGTCCGACGTTTCCTTCTGGGTGTTACAAACTTCATGGCGAACTTAATATACTCTGTACAGCGTGCGATTAAAGAAAAAAAAGCGGTGGAGAGTTGAGAGAAATATAAACGGTTTAATGATATGTAAATATTTTAAGTAGTGAGCAATCGCTAGAAAGGGCGTAGTGTCCACCTAGTGGCAAGGCAAAGTGCTATTTCTTTCCAATATCCCAACTTAAACAACAACGACAAACAACGTGCGCTCACTGCCGCCCATTGTACTGAGTAGTTTGTTAAGTCGCTTGGGGTTTGAGTGTTGAAAATTGTTAAATGACTTGAATTTGTAGCGCATTTGTCAGACTTAGACCAAGAAACAGTAAAAATATATGCAAAATATAAATTGCAGATTTCGGCAAATAGCCGAACCAAAATAGAAATTTAATTAAAATGCACTTTGAAGCGTGAATTGGGACTTTAGAGTGGTTCTCAACTACGCCAACAAAATTTAACACTCAAATCTTGCCACTTTTTTGTGCAACACGTATGTATATAAGTACATAAAATATAAGTACATATATAGTAAGATCCATTTATTTATTTTATATTCAATTACACACACACATGCGCCTTCAAGTGCTTTCAATTTACTCAGGTCCGGCGCTGACGTCTCAAAAGGGGACACATGTTTACAATTCGTTGGTCATTAATAAATTTTGCTGCCAATACTTGAGCACCGTAATCAATCATTCGCGTGGCAATGCTATTAAATGGACTGAGGGTGTACACCTTTGCAGCTTTCTTTATTTGCTGTAGTAATACCGTTATTACTCATTTGGCGTAATGTTGAACATGACAAGTACAGACGGGTACATTACATACTATACATACCATACTCATTTCTTTGGCAGTTTCTAGAAATATTAATAACGAACTTGCTTTTACAGGGTGACTCGAATAGCAATTTATGTTAACGCTGTGTGAGATTTGGTCATTTGGTGTGATTTTTTATATTGTAGTAGGGTAGTGAAGTAGTATGGTATCAATGAAGTTGGGCGTTGAAATCCACCTGGTTGGAGAACTATTTGATCTATTAAGTATTGCTTCATAATGTTTTATGTAAATGCTGTTTGGACAAATAGTTTTGTATTACCCTATTCACAAAAACAAAATATTCGTCTGCTCTAAGGCCAATAAACCACCTCTCTTGCTTAAGAATCGTAGTACAAAACTAGCGACCTATTTCAAGCCATTGTGACACCCAGTGCTCTGGCATTGGCTGATCTTGGCGACATTTGATTCCAACAAGACGGGGCCACACATCGTATCAGTCAATAGATTTATTGTGAGAACATTTCTGTGAACAGAATATTTCACATTTTGGGCCAGTTGATTAATCACCAAGATCGTGAGATATCACACTCAGACTTTTTGGAGACTTTTTCCTGTGTCGATACGTAAAGTTTAAAGTCTAAGCGGACAATACCGCAAAGCATCATGACAATGAATGTTCTCTCGAATAATGATAAGCATTCTCTATCAAATTTGTAGTTTCTGTGTAAGTAGGGAACCTCGAAATGGATCAAGCTTTAATTATATTTGTGGCATGTGACATTTCCTTTTCTTATACTTATAGAGAAATCTAAAATTTTAAATATCCATTCGAAATTCTATGAAAATTTAAGAGACATTTTTCTACCCAAAATCATTGAAACGGCTTAACATTTTTAAGGGAGAAAACTACCGCTAGATGTTGTATTCATTGGTCGTCTAAGGTTATTGTTAGAAAAAACATGCCTCCATTTTCAGATTTGCCTTATGAAGTCAATGAACCCATCGTTTAAACATTGTTGGTCGAAGACAATTTTTTTAAATTTTAAACAAAAAATTTTAAGGTTTTAGCAACGTTTTATTAAGATTCAGTTATATTAGTTGCCTCTTATTAACTTACCAGTCATTTCCGGTTTTGGATACATTCTGTCGTTTTCTACCAATTTGGTGTGGTTTGGGTTCGGCGACCATATTGACATCTGAAATAAGGAAAAAAGATGAAGAAATTAAATATTTAGATATCAACGTACATACGAAAGAAAACTACAAAATTTACGCCTGGAAATGCAAACACATGATATATGAGATAATAATTAATTGAAATAAGTGGATATATAGTGCCGAAGGCCTGATGATTTGACTTGATTTAACAACAAAAACCCGATTTGAAACCGATGACAGAATAGAACTGCGATTGATGAATTAAGTTGTTCGAAGGTTATAAAATTTATCACTGAACATACTAAAATTAAGTAATAGTGCGCTGACACTAAAGGTTCTTTCCTACCACAGGCACACACAAAGGCCCAGAACTCTAATGAATTCCAGAAATAGGATGGACGCTATTAAAGTAATGTGATCCCTATGCTGATATACTGTTTCAAGGACTTTATTAGGCTAAGCAATATTTACTTGCAAAACCTCCAACAATCTTTACGCCCTAAAAATCTATTGAACTGACGATTTCTTCATAGTTTAGTCAATCAAAATGTATTGTTTTTTTCCGATTTCTACAGCTCTTTTAATATACTCTCCAAAATATGGGGATGGCGTCTTCCTTTATCATTCATTCCCACTCTTGTCTGCTGTCCTATCATAAATCACTTATGAGTTTGGTTCTCCTGCAACTAGCAATGAAGTCTAAAGTAATCTAAAAATAGTTTTAATTGGCCTCTAATCATTCATCAAACGATTTCGAGCGAGTCCACTAAAACGCTTTCTTCCTTTTTTATTTCATTTCAGAAATGCCCGAAATAAAATCAGTATATTCTTAAAAAATTATTACACGTTTCTTAGAAACCCATTCCAACATTTTCATTGGTTCCTGATTAAAAAAAAACTATAAGACAAAAATATGGCCAGAAAACAGTTTTTTAATCAATCTCTAGAGATGTTAGCAAAAAAATACGAGCCAAATTGAAACAACTTCCGCCACGCAGAACACAGTCATTTGTCTTAATAAAAGTCGCAGCAGATTTTTCAGACCATTTACCATTCGCCAGTTGCCGCTCAGCACTCGTCCCGGCTAAGTTAGTGAGCTTGACTGTCAAAAATATTCAAAAACATTTCCACACCCATCCATAACCAGTGAAAAGGGTGTGACAACCGCAGAAGCGGCAACAACAAAAAAAATTTAAGTAATATTCGCCCGATGTTGTGTACGCCACGCCACGACATGCCACTCATCATAATTCATAGAGTCTGCAGGCCGTTGCCCAAACACCACCCTTCTGCTTTCTTCGTTTTTGTCCGTTTTTTTAGACTCGCTGTGCCAGCCGACGCGCCCACTCGTTAAAGAACGACGGGTGCCTGCTCGCGAATACTAAATCTTACATAGCGAACGCCGTAAATTTTGAATTTTTTTTAATTTTCTTTTAACGGCACTTCACATGCGGCTAAACGGGTGGACGCACACCCCCCACACTCGCTGACAAATACAACTACAAATTGCCAGTAGGACTGTCAGCTTGGCTGCCGGCGAACAGCCACACTCTTTCGTGCCACTCAATCACTGCTCTCGCAGACCGAGCGGCTGGGGAGGAGCATCAGTAGTGGCGGGTGTGCGCACTGCCGTCTGTCTGCTTGCTATAATTAAGATTAAGGATAAGAAATAAGAAGGATTTCCGGACGACTTTAAGAGCTAAGCGGCAAAGCGGTTTAAATGTGCCCGAACCGCGGTGTGAGTAGCTCGGTAAGTTGGTCTGTGTTGATGATGACTTTTACTATATTTCTTATTGTTGTTGGAATTCGATATAGTGAGTGAGTACTTGGTTTGAGGACTTCGGTGACGCGACTGACTTAGGGTGTGCTACGACGACTGTAAAAATACAGAAATCTCAAGCAATTGAGTGCCTCTTCCTTTGCTACACCCCTCTCTCGCTCTTTCTCTCTCTTCATTGTCTACATCAGTTGACTGCGCGCATAAATGGAGCGTGTCAACCAGCGTCGTTTAAGGCATTGCATTGTCCGTTGCGCAAATTAAAGTCGGAATAAAGCTGAAGTTGTGGAATTTTGTGGTTGCAAATGCAACAGTTGGCCGCTGCGAAAGCGGGATAGGTGAGAGCAAGATTTTCTCCATAGTTAAATAAAGAAAATTTACTTAAAATCACTAACTCATCCCTTTAATTTAATTTACTTTCCAGCGAAGTGCATTTTTCCGATTTTCACGTGACTAATTGAATTCCATAAAACGCTAGAGCAAACACTCAGCATGCCAACGTTTAAAGTGGAGAGTGTCACTGCCAGTGCCGATTTTCATTTTTCCACAGGTGGTTGGCCCGTGTCGTCGGTAACGAGGTGTCATGAGTACGTGTGTAACTTATGACGTGTGGACTGTTGCATATGCTGAAATATACTAGTGAGGAGTCGACAGATGACTCAAGTTAATGTGAAATTGATTGCATTATTTGAAAGGAAAAAAACGTATTCTCTTTATTTAAGATTACAAGGTAGATGACTATCTCCTGTTTCCTTTATTCAAATATCAACTTTAAGAGGGCGTCATAGGTTCATTGAGACCGTAAAAAAATACAAATTTTAGGCTTAAAGCTCTGATAGAAGCTTAAGGGGTCACATGGGTTTACGGGTTTAAAAAATCGAAATTTTTTATATATTCTCTTACTAAATTCTACAACACCTCTAGTGTCCTTTTGCTTTTTCACGTTGAGCCGAGTAATATTTTCGGAGATGCAGACTTGAGAGCTTGTGCGCTCGAAGCTAGCGGGGCTAATTGCGTCGCCTAAGCCAGTTTAAGGCTTTTCCCGAAACTGTGTTTTCGAAGCCGGTTGGCAAGATTTCTCGAGAACTACTAAGGCGATCTTCATTTTACACAGATTGTATCTCAAAATTCTTAAAGACTTGGATGAGGGAGTTATTTTGTTTATTACAACTTTTTGAAAAAAATTTCATTTTTTTGTAAAAATATCCAATTTTAAGTTTTTTTCCTTCATCCAAGTTCTAAGTTAGTTTAGATGATCCTGTAAGGAGTTATCTTACTAACGTGGGCGGATCTTCTTTGCGAGAGGTCACTGGAAATGGCGTCCCAATGGCCGAGTTTAAAATGTTTTTTTCCCAAATATTTCAGAATTTCTTTGTTAATAGTGTTAAACCAAAAAAAAAAAGAATCAGAATTCAGAATTGGTGATATAATTTTCCCTTGTCTTAATACTCAAGATTTTATTGTGTTTCTTCTATACAACTGTGAGGCGGTCTAGAACGAGAACACAAAACATCGTTAGTTGCTTTTGCGAACCGTCGAATCTAAGAAGCCTTTCGCTGGATCATTGTCATGCATGCAACGTTGCCTTACTAGAGTATTTGTTAAGCTTTTATGACAACTACATTCATATTGCCGTTGAGGTCACAAAGTTGGTGGCTCCATTTTCTTCAGCCCTCATCTCTCACGCAGACGGCTGTAAAGTCCTAGCGCAGAACAGTTCTCTAGAATACTCCAAATGCTTTCTCAACCTCGTTCGGCATCGTCAAAGTTTCTGCGCCGTATAATTGGATATTATCCTATTATTGTTAATAAGAGACTTATAGACCATAATTTTTTCGTTTATGGATAAAAAGTAGTATTTTTTGGTGATAATTACTCTTCGTTCGACGTCCAGGAACAATAGACTGTTAGTGGTATTTAGACTGATGCTAAGATAGACAAAGTTCTTCACTTTTTCAAATTTATAACTGCCAACAGTGACGAGTTCCCAAGAAGTGATAATTTTTGTATGCCGCCTGCAGGTACTTTGTCTTGCCCCGTTCTTTAGGGTGTTCTTTAGTTCATATACTTGAGCGTCCACTGTACATGCTCCTTCATAGGCGACAAATAATCACAATCATATTCATACATATGTATGTGCATACACACACACAGACTCACATGCTCTGCTCTGCCGTTTTTTATGCAAAAAGTGCGCGAGCAAAAGTTGTTTGCGCAACGCTGTTAAGTGCATTAAGATGTTCTCACTGAAATCGCATATTTTCTGCATTGTTGAAAATAAATTCGCACCTCAGCACACAAGCCGCATAGCACTGGCGCCAAGTGAATGCATTCGCATATGTATGTAAGAGTATGTGTGACAATGGTGCAAGAGCTAGCAGAAGGCAACGCACTTACCGGTCCAACCAGCCGGCTGCGTTACTAACTATATTCACATATATGTATGTATACCTGGCTCGTACGAGAACTCGTAGACACATGTGTATATACATACAAATTAATATAAATGTATATATGTATAAATATGTCGAGAACAGGTGAAAGTATACATATGTAACTCTATGATTTTTTTTCCGCAGGAGCCAGAGTCAGTCTGAAACACCCAGCTTTATGCGCGAGAAAATGAGTGCAGTTTTATATATGAATGTATGAATGTGTATGTGTATGCAACTATGTGTGTAGGTGAATATAAAAATGTGTACTCTTAATAACATTTTTAAACGTTAATGAACTCGTTGGATGCTCACTTGTGAAGTTATATACTTTCATACATATGTACATATTGCACATTTGTAGCTTACGCATTCGCCATCCCGCAACAACAACAACAATAAGGAGTAACAATTTGCCAGTATTGAAATTTCATTAAGTGCATATTATTGCCACGTTTAAACGAAGTGCAACGAAATAGGCTGCGAAAGGTTCATATTTTTGCCGCTCGTTGCTTTCTTTTTATTGCCCGAAGAAGTGAATCACGGTTCATTTGCCTTGAACTTATGACACAACAATCTCATTTTCATCTGCAGTTAAGAAGAGCTTTTAAATATATGAAATATAACGCTTATAAGAGCGGAAAGGTTTTAATTGAAAGTGCATTTAATGAAAGCCGTTTCATTTTAAGGGGAAGGTATTAGTATGTAACCTCAGCGATTTCAATACAAATATCGAAAATATTATTTTGAGAGTCCTAGGACTTCACTTCCATAGAGCAGTAATGTATTATGCATACAGCAGACGTTGCATTGTCCGACCATGAAGAAGTTCGAATAGCAATTTCTCGTCTGAAGAATAACAAGCGGCGAGAGCCGATGGAGTGCTGGCGGAGGTATTCAAATAGGTGAGTAAGGTAGAATATGATCGGATAAAAGCATGTCCGACGATTGGAATTCAAGTGTGCTCTGCCCAATCTCCAAAAGAGAAAGCCCACAGTCTGCGACAACTACCATGGGATAAGCTTCCTAAGTATCGCATATACAGTTCTATCGATCGTATTGTGTGAAAGATTAAAGCCCACCGTCAACAAACTGATTGGACCTTATCAGTGTGGCTTTAGGCCTGGAAAATCGACAACTTAACAGATATTCACCATGCGCCAAATCTTGTAAAAGACCAATGAAAAGAGAATCGACACACACCATCTCTTCGTCGGTTTTAAAGCTGCTTTTGACAGTACGAAAAAGAGCTGCCTTATGATGCTATGTCTGAATTTGGTATCCCCGGAAAGCTAATACGGCTGAGGCAATTGAAGTTTCTTGACGAACAATGGCCACACTCTACAAGAATAGACTCTGAAATAACTTTTGGTAGTCAAGTTACTAACCATTGTGAAAGGCAAGTCCAGTATTATAACCTAAACATATACCATACTTCGTCGCCACGACCTGGCTTTGAAAAGACACATCCTCCGAATCTATGAGTCGAATTCTAAGATTCTTCTACGAGGTGTTAAAAGCTCGTTTCAAAACTGTAAACCAATTCCATGCATTATTTGCTAGGATTGACTCAGCAATTCGAACCTATAACCTATAGACCATCGGGTTCGTGATGAATCCAAAAAATTTCTTAATGCTGTTGTGGACTAAGACATTTCGAAGTTGAAACATTTTTTGAATACTTCTATACTTTTGCTTGTAGTCGGAAAGCTCCCGGTATGGTACTTAATTTTTCGTGGAAAGAAATCAACAGACAATGTTTTTTGAGTTGGGACCATGATGTTAAATGATTTAAACTATTCTATTCAAGGCTTTTATAATAATTAGGAACTACAAGCATATTTATTCTTGAAGCGAAGCAGACACTGCCACTAAATTTTCAATAGATATTCGACAACTAAAATAATTTTTAAGGCACTCAATTTATAAGAAAACATAAAAAAACTTATCAACAAAATATGCATATTTAAATGCTTCTAGTAAATTTATAATGTTTTGTCATTCTTTGAGTTCAATAACAAAATCTGAAATTGACTCAAAAAAAATCGTTGCAGAAACTAACGAAAACACCAACTTCCGCTTGTCAACAAAAACATAATGAAAGAAATGTCAGAAACAGTAACATAAAATGTTTTTCGCTTTCAGCGAGATCACAATCAGGACATGGAGAGAGTAATGCTAAGCTTGGGTAGCTTAGACTGACTTTGAGTTCTATCTAAATATTCGTATCTAACACAATTCGTATTTAAACGCAATTTTAGAAAATTCAACAGCAGACAACTGGCCCACACGCTCGCCTTGCTTGCTTGAGTGAGTCGGAAAAGAAAATTCTCGGAGTTGTTAGTGAAACTTAGGTGCATCCGCTTTGCGGCCAATACCCCGGAAATGAAAGAGAAAATTATCGCTGTTTTAACAGCAACTTGAAAGGATTGAATGAGGGCAAGAACAAGCAGTGGCGACTATAAAAAATTAAAATAAAATAAATTTTCAAGCTAACGGATTGTGAAGAAGTCAAAGAGCTGCCTGCGTCGCGAAGCAAGGAACAGTATTGCGTTTGTGTGAGTGTATGAGCGGGTGTTGAAAGGAATTTTGAGCGGCAGGCGAATGAAAGAGACCGCAGACGAGCCGCCGACACATGGAAGGTTAAGAAAATGCGCTAGCTGGAGGTTGACCCAAAAGTGAAGGAGAATTTAGCGAAGAATAGGAAGAAGAACGCGGTGGCGATGTAGTAAAGTAGCAAAGTGCATTTGCCGCCGACGTTGTTGCACAGTCAGTGAAGCCATTAAAAGTGGCAGTTACAAGAAACAGATTAAGCAGTAAAAGTTTTAGACGGCCAATTGGCCGTCTGTTTTCGCCACTAACTAGGTTAGCTCGTCGGAACTTTCGTATTGTGTGAGGTTAGCGTATTTCAGGGAACTCGTAAATTAAATTGAATTTAGTCTTAGTACATAGTATGTACTTGTTTTAATGGTTTTTAAGAAGTATAAAATTTAAAGGGAAGAGGGGTACCATACTTTACATGTTTAGCTCTACCTTGCCTGGAACCAAAAAATAATTGAGTAGAAGATCTTCAATTATCAATTATAAAGTTAAAATCTTAACAATTTGTGAAAGAGATGCAATAAAGAAGTTCTAAAATGATGGTGTAAGAAATGCATCCATCGTCAAAACTGACCTGGATAGGTCCGTATAAAAGCCCAGTTTCGGAGGAACTCGCCATGAGCCCATTCATCCATTAAACAAACAGCTACCAAACGCACAGTAACTTACATATCCATACAAAACGTAAGTGGAACTGACCAAAACTTTCATCCAAACCCAAGCTCTCAGCTCGGTAGCAAAACTACGTGGATGCCCAATCCGACATTAAAGGTTAGTATAAACAGAAGATCACAGCTAAAACACTTCGAACAAGCTATGAAACCATCCAAAAATGATATATCAATTTACACTGAACGTTATTCAGAAGGTTTTTTAACATCTTTTTTGTATCTTTTGCCTTTTCACACTCTGATCCTTCTCTCTCTCTGTTGTGGGGGAACTACTTATAGAAAAGAATACTCGCGTTGCCTTATGAAAATTATGTTAATTTCACAGAATGGAGTTATGAAGATGTTGTGAAGCCGAATTGCTTGAATTTAATGCTATTAGTATGTTTCTAGAATCAAACCGATCTTTTATCCATACGACTTTAACGCTTGGTCTCAACTAGGTTAATATTTTCATTGATTGGATCCACATTTGAATCAATTTCTCCAGACTGGATAAGAAAGCGAAGCAAATGGATCTGATAGCGAACGAGAGCAAGGCGAAATATCTCCTGTAATCAAACAAATAGACGTCGCACTCGCAACTTGGCTCCCAAGTCACTGTTGACAGTCAAAACTTCGAAGTCGTAGATAATTTGTTATATGGAACCAGTATTAACACCAAGAACAATGTAGCCTCGAAATCCAGCGGAGAATAGCTCTTGCCAACAGTTGTTACTTCGGACCGAAGAGGCAATTAACAACCAAAGTTTTCTCTCGACATACAAAGACTAAACTCTTCAAGTCCCTCTGCTATAAGTCGAGTTTTTGAGAGAAAGGTTATGCGGAAGATTTCCAGCTCTCACTGCCGAGGGAAGCAGAGGTAGACTTCCACTCCGTTGGAAAGACCAGGTGGAGAAAAACCTGGTTGCACTTGCAATCTCCAATTGACACCAAACGGCGTAAAGAAAGAACGTGTGGCGCGCTGTTGTAAACTCGGCGATAACCGAAAACCACAACTTCCATAAGGACTAAAAAGTGCCCTATATTCAATGAGCCTCACCATTGAACAATACTGAATAAATTATACATTAAATTATCGAAGTTATTTGGTCTCGGAAAGTCCTAGATCCCATAGTCAAAAGTGATTCCGAAGATTCGAATCATTAAACCATTCCCACAATAGTCGGGTATAAGTAATAGGAACGGATCCCAATTTTTATTCGGTCAAGGACAGTCAACTCGGCCCCATTCCTCGAAATTACTTCAGGAATGTTTGCTGGCGCTGCCAACCGAATCATAAATCTAAGCAAAATTTTCTTCTTTTCCAAAAGCATTCATTATTTCTAACCAGAAAACTTATAACGTTTCTAAGACCTTTCGTATTTATTTTTAGATTATTATTTGCTAAGCTTTTGACTCACCCAATGTCTGACTTAGCACAGTGCGTCCGTCTTCGCCGTGGCAAGCGTTGCGGGCATCGAAAGGATTTGTGAATTGCACGAAAGCGTAACCTTTATGCATCGATATACCTGAAAACAGACAATGAAAGTAAAAAAATATAAAATTTTCATTACAACAAATGTAATTAAATGTGATATTCAATCGCTCTTTCACTCTCTGCCTGCACTTACCCGCCAACCGACCATAAATCTGGAACATACGTTCCACATCCGTTTTCGAGCACTGGAACGTATTCAAATTGCCCACAAAGATGCGCGAATTCACCGCCTGCGGATCCTGCGAGTTCGTCTGATTAGACAGCTTTGACAGCTTCATGGTGTCGCCGACGCTGAGGAAATGTGACGACGACGTCGTGTGATGCTTGTAGAAGCTGTTGGTGGGGCTGCTGGCGGCGCTGTTGCTGCTGCTTAAGCTGTGGTTGGCCGTCAGCGCGGCTGCCTTGCTCGCGTATGCCAACGTCTCGGCGTCACAGGTGTGGCCGGCGGTGTAGGTGTGTGCGCCGCTGTGCGGGTGCGGTGAGTAGAGGTGAGTTGCCGGCGATGGCAGGAGCACAACCTTCTGCTGCGTATGCGGCTGTTGCTGCTGCTGCTGCAACTGGTGCGGATGGTGGTTGTGCTCGGGGCACGTGGGTGCAAAATATAAAAACGCAATGATGGAAACTTAACGGTAAACCAGGCGAACGAAAAACGATGAAATTGTTGGAATTTCAAGTGTGCGTCACACAATGGTGCTTATGTATGTGTGTGTGTGTGTGTGTATGGGTGTCCTTACGAAATTCCAGTGCGCTGATGGATTTATTTCTGGAATTTCAACTTAAATATTTTTTGCTCGTTTTATTTTGGGACGAGACGCGCACTGGGCACCGGAGCTCAACAACCGCCCGCAGGATTATTGGAATAAAGCGCCTTAGCCCGTATAACCTCGGGCGTAACTGGCGCGCGTTATGTAACTCAGCGTTTGTGTGTATCTGGTATTTTTGGCCGAAGTTGTTTATTCTTTGTCGGCTTTCTGCTCAAACGCCCGGGATTAGGCTTGAGTACGTGCTTGTGCGCTTATTTGTTTGCGTAAATGATTTGCTGCCTTCGATCTCGCTGCTTTCTCCTTTTTTGTTGTAGTTGTGTTTTTTTTTGCTCTTTTGCAGAGTATGCGCTCGCTGTGGCTGAATGGGAGGGTTACCGCATCGCTTGCGCGCCTGGCATTGTCCGGCAGCAGCGTAGCACAAACACTCTTACACAAACAAATGAATTGTTGTTGCTGTAGTTGTTGGTTACGTCGGCGACTTAACTTCGCTGATTGTTGTTTTTGTTGTTGTTGATGGCGTAACCGCAGTTATTGATAACAATCGGCGCACAAAAACCGTACACAATGGATTAAAAAATCTGCAAGCAGAAAAAAGATTACGTGAAAAGTGAGTGGGAGAGGCTTATGAGTTGGACAACAAAAAAAAATCAGTTAAATTGAGAATATGGATAAAAATGAACTGACAAGAAGATGTAAATAAGTCCATCATATAACAACAAGTTGCATTGTTTTGTATGCGTGGCAGTGTGGGTTTGTGTTGGTGCGCGGATTAACGCTGGCATTGTGCTGTATGTAAGTATATGTCGCTGCGTGTGTGCCTGTATACATGTAAGCGTGTAACCACCGCGCTCTTCACACTCGCTTTTGCATTCTCGTGCATTTGCTCGTTTGTGCGCCTAAAAGCACACCACACCATCACTCCAATTAGAGCGCGTATTTATATTCTCGCGCCGACTTGTCGGTTATAATTGATTTTTCGTATTAAAATGCGATTTTCAGTATTAAAAATATACAACACGAAATGCATGGAAATTCAATTAATTTAAGTAGCTTAAATTTTGATTGATTGTTTTTTATTAAAAGCGGACTTTGCGGCTGTGCGAAAGGGCGCTAAAGAACTTGTGCCGGAAGAAAAAATAATCATTTAAAAGGCAATTGTGAGTTTTCATTTCAGTGAATTTTAACTTTTTTTGCGGTGCAGTAGGAGGGAATTAGGCATCAAACCGAAGCTTTAAGTATTGAAGTAACATCAGAAGGAGAGTTGGTTGGATTGGATTCTTGAGTCATCAATAAAACACTAATTGATGCTTAGAAGGTCAAAATATTCATTGTCTTGATTGCTAATTAGACCTTCTGTTAAAGTGATTGAAAGTAGACAAAAAATTTCGTAGTAAGCAGAGTCCTTAGCGATGCTACGTGGAGTCCCAAGGATTTATAACATTCTTAAAATTGCCATCTGTTAAATTTTTTGTAAGTTAGGTTAGAAAATCGAGCTAAATAGGATATTGAACAACTGAGACAGCCGATACATTGTTATACCTAAATCATACTCGAAAGTAATGCTTGAAAAGACACTAAAAAATTGCCAATCGCTTTAAGGCTGCCAAACAGTTGCTGAGGCGACTAATATCAATTCGGCTATTTTTTAAAGGGCTCGCCGAGATGTTTGAAGCTCAGTCTTGCAAAAGCTTGACAATGGAAAAGAAACCCTCTTCTATGCAACTACGACAGCTAGCGTCCAGTTGGACAAGGTTAACGTCCAGTATGTTTTACGTGAGTACCTGCCGTCGATGACCTTACCCCACGGTGCTCAAAGATAATAAGATATGATCAATACGATCATTGGCGGTGCCCTGAAAATGCAAGGCATTTTACAGTATCAATTGGTAGTTTGTAATGG
Organism: Bactrocera dorsalis; assembly: GCF_023373825.1. NCBI lineage: Eukaryota > Metazoa > Arthropoda > Insecta > Diptera > Tephritidae > Bactrocera > Bactrocera dorsalis. The sequence goes on from NC_064307.1 coordinate 11,516,566, forward strand.
GCACACTAATTAGCTTTGTAGGGTTGGAAACCTATCTAAAATCACTGCCGTACTTTGGGTCCGGCACCCGGTTGCAATGCAACCTCACATTCAACTGACAAAATGTCAGTTCCTCCCACATTCGGTTTTTAACCACAACCACCACGACACTCCTCGAGGGGCCAGTCCGCATGAGCAATGTTGAAGTGAACTCCAAGAGCTTCTGTTCCCTGTGGTACTAGAATTAAGTCTCCGGTCAGACTTTGTAGTCAAAACTACCATCAGTTGAGCGTCCATACTGCTGTGGACTGATGACCAGGAATTGAATCCCTACCAATACACACACTATTCACTCTCAACCCAACCCCGATTTTCAGCTAATTGTCTTCGCCGTCTAAATACTCTATGTGCAAGCTTATCAAGCGACCCTAGTTGTTCGGTATTTTGATTAGTGGAGATAACACTACTAACGTCTAAACGTCCGTCGGTAAAGTTAATTCCAATACCATCAAGATCCCTGATGGCCGAGTACATTGGTTACTCCGCGATCACATGAACCCAATCTTCATATCGTGTCCCACACAGACACCCTGACCCATTGGATAGGTGCCACTGATTCAGAAACGCATGGAGAAGCCAATGCCAGGTAAGCAAGAAATCCAGACTTAAACCGAGTTTGAAGTCTGCGTTACCTTTGGAAAATATTAATTAAGAACCCTAACGATGCGTCGAAATGAACTTTGCTGAGAACTGTAGGTCTCCTACGTTCCGCACTATGCCAGAAGAAGCTCACGCGAAGTCCAGAGGTTCACAGATCCACTACTAGAACGCAAGATAACAGCTGAGGTGCAACTCGCTCTTAAAGTAACTGAAAGCTCTCTTGGGAGGTCATTACCTTTGCAGTTTTCTACGATTGCACTATAACCAGGCACCCAAACAAGTCTGATAATAAAGTAGTTAGATGGTTTTAAGGGTCTATAATGATGATTATTTTGATCAAAATATAGTCCTCTTTTGCAAAAAAATTGTCGACAAATATTAAAGCTTTCGCTATGAATGCTGTATTTCTAGTGAAAAATCCCATTATAATTGAGCAATCGATACTTAATAAAGAAAAAAAGACGGTAAGTTCACGAAGCCTCTTCTTAATGCTAATTTTCTCATATGACTCTCGAAATCAACTGACTGGGAAATTGAAACTCTTTGCCTATAATAGGATTTTAGTTGTTTAAAACTCTTCAAGTCCCTTGGATTGTTATGATGATTTCTTCATGACTGTGGAAGCCATTTTAAATATTTTCAATCATTAAGCAACTATGCTTCGAACGCAAACATTTGTGTGGAGATCTATTTGCTCTACGTATATGTCGGTGGAATCGGCTTTAAATATAAGCCACTGAAGAAGTTGCCGAATAAAAAATAGTTTGACACCAGTCTGATCAATCGACTTAGCAAAATATCTTCTGTACTGGGGAATATGAAATTTTTTAACTTTTTGTTTTCTTACCTAACCCTGTCAGTCTTTGATTGGACTGTACTAAAAGGATTGGAAGGAAGTATCAGAGAAATCCTAAAATTAAATGTTTTAAGGAAGCTTCTTATCAACCTTTGGATTATATTCGACAAGGAAATCACACTGAGAAAAGATAAGTGAAATTTTTCGATCGAATCTTGTAGAAAAGCTCGTGCCATCTTTCACATTTTGGTCACAACTACTTAATATTAGGCCGGTCTAGCCACCATGGCCTCCCATATATGTCTGCGGATTACTTATGAGACACAAATCAAAACTTCTCTAATAGCAGCGAACACCACCCATTATTTATGGTTAATTTCATAGTCTCCTGTGTATTTGGGAACTGTTCCATCGCAATTTAAGTGTCATCGAAATGGAGGTACGTCTTACAATGACAGTATATGTATAATACATGTAGTCGGTTTTCTCAATAAGTAGTCATTCAGAAAACAGCAGTTATTCTTCATTTTTTAGATATAACCACATTGAGGCATTTGTTAGAAGTCTTGGAATATCCTTAATTCATCAGTGCAGGTTCATTATAACTTAACTAAATTTCCGTAATTCTTAAAAAATGTGCTAAAAATCAGAAATGTATTGTGTAACCTCAGTTTATCTATTAATCATTATAAAAAATATTTAACATATGTATGTAGAACTGAAGATCACTTTTCTTTTAGTGAAAATCTGAAATTTGAATTAAACTTTAAAGCCATTGTCCTAATTGGCCAGCGACATACATACATATTTAATATAAATTTATATTAAATTTTCATTTTATATTTTAATAATGTCATTCATTATTTGACAGTCGTCATCTCGGGCAACTCTTATCTTAAGCCGACTACTTTTCCAGCAAATCTATTGAAAGCATTACAAACTTGCCACTCCCCAGCAGCCGCTGCTCAGCAACTGCTACTCAACCCTTCGGCCGCCTACAAAAACTACAAAAACATGGCTTTGTAATGAAAATGGAAATCTAAATAAAGCAAAGACAGCAAAGACACAACAAAGCATTCATTATAAGGACAATGGGACAAACAACTCACTGTCACTCAGCCAACCATGCAGCCAGGCTTGGCAAAGGCCCGCACTCGTTTATTGAGGCAGTGTGAGCTACGACGACGGTGTCATTGAAGAATAGGAAATGTTTTTGCATGAAGTTAAGAATGCCGGTGGAAGACAGAAGGCGGGACTGCCGGTTGGTCTGTTGAGTTGAGTTGAGTTGTAGATGTGTGTGTGTGTTTTTTGTTTATGTATAGAGCTTGCAGAGTAGTGCACGAGGCATAATCACTAAAGCATTGAGCGAATGGCTCATTCATTCATTCACTCATTCATCCATGCATTCATTTATCCATTCATTCATTTATATGAAGCTTCGACTCTCCAGTCACTCGCTGCTGCCGCTTTTGTTTGCTTATTCAGGCGCGTTTATTGTCATAAATATTTTCATTTCCGAAACAACGCGCAAACAAAAGCAACTTTGCCGCTTCGGCAGCACACACATATACAGTTATATGAAGGATATGCACTTGTATGTAGATATGTATATTTATGGGTAGCTGTATGCATATTATTACAAAAATTTGTACTAAAATACATATAAATATTTATTATATATACATATGTACATATATATTCATATTAGGGTGTGCCGAATTTTTTTTTTTTGCCTTAGATACCGTGAAAATATCGTTCGAGATTGTGAAAAAAATGATAAAGCTCGAGCTCGTAATATTATTATTATCAGTTAGCGCATCGTGACTTTTGATTTTCCATAAAAATAATAAAAAATATATTTTCTTACTATTTTTTCTTAAATTCTTTTTTACTACCGTAGACACCTCTTACGCGTTAATAGTCGAGTTTTTCCATATGTATTCACTATATTATATAAAGCGAACTTGATTTCTTTATAATTCACTTCATTAATGTGCCTTCTATGAAAACAACTTTCCTTCTTTTATTTATTTTTACTCCAAATATTGCCATCAGCACGTCATTTAAATGGCACATGTATTGCATGCAACATGCATTTCCTTCATTTTATACACACACACTCAGACATCATTCACACATTCCTTTCGTCAATTCATTTGTTTAATAATATGACATTTTTCACTAACACTCACATAGTTTATGAGCCATTCATTTCATGCTTGTTAGTGTCGCTTATCTGACAGTTATTTATTTAATTGTCAGTCATAAAGCCATGACGTTATTGATATGCTGGTGGAATAGTTGACAATGTGTGACAAAGTCACTCAAGTTGGATGAAAATCATATTCTCCGTAGGTCTAAAAGTATGAGGACTTATGACAGGAAGATAGAATAATTTTATAAATTTAATTTTTAAATTAACATACAATTACTAATTTTAATTCGTCAAAAAGTTTTTAAAATAATTTCACTAATAAGCTTAGAAGAATGAAAAATGCTTCCAGTCTCTAAAAATTTATAGCATACCTTTAAGATCAAAGCTTTTTACGAAAGATACATTTTTTCGGGAATCCTAATGCATAGTATACATTTAGGATCAAACGTTTTTACGACAGAAACATTTTTCTAGACTCCAAATTCATAGCATACCTTTAGGATGAAATTTTTTTACGCCAGAAAAATTTGTCCAGAATCCAAAATTTTTAGCATACCTGTAAGATCAGAGTTTTTTACGAAGGACAAATTTTTTCCGGACTCCAAATGTTAAGCATACCTTTAGGATGAAATTTTTTTTACGACAGCGTGCCCTCCACCAATGTGCTCCATGCAACATATGGCATAGCAATGAATCGTTGTTGATCAAATTGACCAGAATATGAGTCTAAAAGTGTTTTAAGCGGCCTGTTGAATAGCCAATGAACCACCACAAGGGGTTCCCAATACACGTGACCAATACATGAAAGCGGTGTTAACTTTAATCCATAGTTTAGCATAAGTAATGTCCATTACTTTCTCCATTACTCTTACTGCTCATTTAGTTCTCATTAGTATTACTAATTTTTTGCATTAACATTTTTTTGCTAACTAACCCCAGTTCTTTTCTATGCCATTCTAAAGTCGTATAGTTATTTTTCAACCATTTTGCTAGCATTTTTCATAGACAATGGCACTCGAATACACAAAATATTCCTTTAGCAATATTTTCACGGTAAATATTACAAGTACTGTTGCGGCGACAGACTGCAATGCGTCGTAAAAAATTAAAAAAAAAAATACAACAAATAAATATACAAAACATAACCAAGCATCCCATACGTACTATATATATATGTACATATGTATTTTTACGTATGTAAGTAGGCATGAGCTTAAGGACCCTGTAGGAAAATTTACCACGAAGTTTGAATTATTGAAAAAATAAATTGAGATAATTAAATAATAAATTTTTTCACTAAAAGTGGTGAAGTAATTGCAAATAGCAACAAAAAAATGATATATAAAGCTTTTACCATCCAAAAATTCCAAAACAGAAACCAAACGGATAGAAAAAATCATAAAAAAATAGAATTTTTTGGTTAGAAAAACCGGTTACTTTTGCTACACCAACACTATGATTTTCTTCACCGGTGCATTTCTTAGGGCAGAGTATAAAAATCTTGTTTTGATCGGTCAGTTTCTATGACAGGTGGGGGCTGTAGTGAGCCGAGTTGAAAAGTTCGAAACATGTGGCGTTGTTTTGGAAAATAAGTAAGGTGACATTTTGTGAATATTTCTTGGCCAATAAAAAAGTTATCCAAGCATTTTTTTGGCGTTTATATGCTATAGTTGCCCACTCTTGACAATTTATTCGGAAATAGTATATCATTACTTTAAAAAATATTACTTACTAATTCCATATAGTTTGATCGATTTATTTGTATGGCAACTATATGTGACAGTTGTCCGGTAATGCCAGTTTAAACGAATGCCCTGCTTCTAAGTCAGAAAAGGGTATATCCAAAATTTCGGATCAAAAACTGAACCAGTCTACTGACTTAAAAAAGAAAATCGGATATTTTGACCTGAGAATATTTGACTGAAAATTAGCTAAAGTTTCGATTTTAAGCCGAAATTTGGGTTTCTTTCTTATTATTTTGAAAAAGTAAAATACATTTTTTTTGGGATATAAGATGATAAGTTTACTTTAAATTTCGTCAAAGAAAAATTTTTTTATACAAGATAAAAATTAAAAATGCAAAAACTTGAATATTGGAATTTTCACATAAATTTTGAGGTTATGAGAAAAAGGTGTCAATGCAAAAGTCTTAGATCTCTTCATAACCTATAGCTTTGTCATATAACTTTTATCTAGAAACCATCTTTAACCCTTAAGAATTCAACCACTCTGCTCCCTCTCTCTCTTCTGCCAAACTCGGATCGCGGTAAATTATTTTTACTTCTAGTTTTGATAGCTTTTCTTGCGTTTCCAATAGTTTTCATCTTATTACGGGTTTTTATGTGTTTTTTGTAAGCTTTCAAAAAAGTCTATATATATTAAAATTATTTATTTCGACAAAAGTATTTTCGTTGAAAAATATTTATTTATGTAATATTTATTTTTATTCGATTTCATATTTTTAATAAAATTTCAATTTTAAAATTAATTTTATTAACTTTTATTTTTTTTTTAATTTCAGCAAATTTTTCCTACAGGGTTAGCGAGTATAAATTTATCACATACTCCGCCGCAATAAAGCGCGCCCTCAAGTATGCAACATTTTAAACGTTTAGTGGGTGCGACGCCGATTTTATGACCATACAGCCACCGCTAGCATAACGTATTGACGACATGTGTGCACAAATATATGCACGTTGGGCTATTTTTATGGCACAAAAGTAAAAAGGCGCAAGCAAAAGCAAATATTTCTGCATTAAAGCGTGCTCAAGCGCCAGCAAAGCAAATTGGTAATGCATCAACGTATTTGACGGCCGATGCGTAACACGTACGCGCTTATACATTGTTTATGTGTGTGTGTGTGGTTGTGTGCGGAAATATTTGCAAATTGTTGCAGCATTAAAATGGCGACACACACACACACACAGGCGCAGCGAGGACATTCAATGCTTTAATGCTAATTTCATGCAGCGCTCTCACCTCGCACACATTAAAGGAGATGCTCTTTGGCCTCTCGAACGCACATGTGTCATTCATTGGCGCTACTTTTACGTGAGCATGTGCGTGTGTGTGCGCCAGCTTCATAGAAATGACATTCATAATTGCATTTTTATGATTATTTCGCTTGTAAGGCAAGATAGCAGCGTTAGTTGCTACTCCTGTCAGCTCTTCTTCTGGTTTTGTGTGCCATACTGTATGTGTGGGGGTGTAAGCGTCCGCTAGTCAGCCAAGCTGTTGCACGCTCGTTCATTACTTTGGCAGCACATGTTGCTAACAATATTCATAAAATGTTCTACACCGCACTCTGTGCCCATTTGCCAGCCTCCAGGGTGCTGTCAATGGCGCCGCAGACACAGGCAGTGACTTACTGCGGGGCATATGTGTATGTATATGTGTGTTCCATATATATGTAGAATATGTAAATGTACTCCCGCGCACATGCACTTACACACAGGTGTCTGTGTTCACCGACTGGCTTTTATGGCATTTAAAAGTTATTCTATTTAATATGAAGAAGAACAGTTAAATGGCTATTAAGCACACACATATACACATACATATACACAAATGTAATTAAGCACATATATTTTGCAATTTTTATAACAGGCAGACTTATATACTCGTACATATAAGTATCTATTCCTTTTGTTGTTGTTGTTGTTGCAGAGTAAAAGGCAACCATATAATATTTGCATGTGTGTGTAACCTTTCATTTTCATGGTGCTTACATACATTTTATCTTCGCCAATGTGTTAATGCGTCTGTGTTGTTGTTGCTGTTGGTGTTAGCGCTCATTTGAGGCAACACAGTAAGACCCTTAACCTCTTAACGCCTCATTGTGAGCCATTTCCGCCTTTTAAAATTTCACTAAGCGCTACTAAGTCACACTTAGGCACAGACACACACACAAACACACTCTTAAATGAAATGTTGTTTTATTTTCTTCACTCTTCTTCTGTCCTTCTCCTTCCCACGCAACCCCGTCACAGTTGCTTCAGTAGCGATATTTATGTCAACGCTGTTGCAACAACTGTGAACGAAACAGGAAATTAGGCCATGTTGCTGCTTTTAATTGCCAATAAAATGGCACACACTCACACTCTCACAACTTTTTTTTTATTTTTTTCATTCATAAATATATTTTAATTTTTTTTGTAACTGTAAAAATCTGCACTCACACACACCTTGCCATGAAATAGTGTTAGTGCCTTCATAAAGTAAACATTTGTACATATGTTTTTTGCATCTGTGTGAGTGCCTGTCACTCACACTCACTCATTCTCATTCAGCGTTGCAATTTGCTGTAGTACAGTGGCGCGTTAAAGTGTGTCACGGCTTACATAAAAAACGCATACACTTCCACTTCCACTCAATTGCATATGCTTGCAACACAATTTGCAACCAGCGCAAATTTTATGCAAAAACAAAAACAAAAAAAATCGTATGAAAAGCGCACACCATTGACATACTTGACTTTAATGTGAGGTTAAATGGCTTTAAATGAATTGAGGTTGGCATCACAAATACCAGCTTATTATGTGTCATCAATGAAAAGTGGCACCATAAATAAATAATTTGTGCGGTTGTATGTTTATTATTATTATGCTGCTCTTAATTTTATTGATTTTTGTCAAAGTTCAATAATTAAGCTGTTGCGGAAATTTAATTTTAATGAGAAGTCACTAAAATGTGTATTTATATGCCAAATGCTAATAAATTTTATTAGCGGGAAATCGATGCGATTATTTTTTACTCCTCGTAGACTAGATCAATGCTAATTATCAATACAACATCAAAAAAAAGCGGTTATAATATATAATTCAATGGAAATATAAGTATAAATATTTAATTCTTCCAAAAAACCGACTTTCAAAAGTAAATTCAATAAATGATATCAAAACTAAAGATAATCCAAAGAGCATTTAGATATATGCTGCACGGTCAAATTAGTCAAATTTTCCATACGCCGGCACACACACCGGCTTGAATGGCCTACAGTGACTTTAAAGAATTCTATTTTTCGGTTTTGGTTCAGTTTTGGAGCTCCAATCGTTGGATTTCTGGATAGTTTGGTGGTCATATTCATCATGGGTTTATGAATTGTCACTAGAAATGATGAGTGATAGATGTATGGTCCTCAGCCACGTTGTCAAGCACCTTTCTTACAGCCTCTACTTCAAGCCGTTTTTTGCAAAAGATTCAACTCTCTTGGAATTTATTCAAATTTTAAGAAAAATAGAGCAAACTTCTTAATTCCGTAAACTATTCTTAAGGGGTCAGTAGGGTAATCTAGAATGTTTTTTGACATTTTTTTTTAGAAATTTTTATTCTACAATAGAACTTTATTCACATTTGATGAGGTATGTATGTATATCGTGGAGCGTATGAACACATGTTTTCGGAATTTTTTGATGACAGCTGTCGGCTGGGTGAATAAGATGCGTTTTTTCACTGGCGGACACGATTTCTCATGTTTGGATAATTTGAAACAAAAAAATCCAAATTATTCTTAAAAAGTACGTGAATGGTTATCGTCCCTAATAGAATCAAGGAAAAGTTTTGATAAATGAAAAAGTGTTTTAAGAAAAACGCGTTTAAAGTTTGAGGTACTGAAAAAGCATACAAACATGGACATAAACCTTGAAAAATTGACACACCCTTAATTATTATTTTTGGGCCTTTTTCGAAACCTTCCAATGGTAAAGTGGATTTCTACATTAATTCTAAGGATATAAGGGAACAGAAAATGCAAAAAAGGAACATTTTTTTGAAAAAAGGTTACCCTACTGACCCTTAATTGGTATTGATATTCACTAAATTATTCATACGCCCAAATGTAGGCAACATTTAATTTTGATACGTGTAATAACATTAGAGAATCGTTGCGATATGCAACTATGGTTAAGCCAAGTAAAATAGCATTATCAAACATAAGTTCAAATCGTTCAAATGTTACGAAATAAATCATTTTCAAAGCAAGCCTTAATGTACATCTGAATGAGTGACGTACAACTAACGTATTTAGCAACCTGGTCGAGGAATTTCTAAAATACAAGAACTTGATCAGAATTTTATCCGAACAAAAACAGTTAACTTGGCAAGCTTTTTCCTCTGTAATAATAAAAAACTATTTGAAAAACCGTTAGCATAATAGATGTATTATACCAGCATATTTTAAAGCTATTGGACTTTAGAATATCGTTAGTGGTATACAAGAGTTCTAACAAGAGGTTATCTTTGTCAATGCCAAATGAATTTGTGAGGAATGCTTACAAACTGGCGATAATGTATTGAAAATAAGACCTCCGAGTTTGCAAAGCCTTACTAAAGTATTTTGAAAATCATATAAAGTCACCCTATACTCACTCTGAATATGAATCGATATAAGTAGGATCATTCCTTTGAAATATGGGAATCTGTTCAGAACGTTAATGCTTTCTTCTTTGGTGGATACCAAGACAATGAAAATATGTCAATTTTTAATTCTCTTATTCATAAATTATGAAAAACGGCTTCGAGAGCTACTAAATTTGGTTTCAACGTCCGCAAAGTTGGTACTTAGCAACAGAAATTTACTAATTAACATCAATTACTTACATTTAATGCCTGCTAAATAAGAGTACATCCCTAAAAATATCAACAAATTGAGTTACTTTGAGGAGATTAAATGTCAAAAGCCTTGTATTCATGCAACTCTAATAACTTAATATAGCCAATGAGCAGCATTTTAGGTGTGTGTTACACAAACCCACTGCAGAAACTCCATATGTCAATGGCAATAATCCAGCCCAGACGTTGAGTTTGCTGCAGTGGGGGCAATAGTATAAGAGCTGCTTAGTTAAAAGAGCATTTAAGAAGGTGTTTACCGCTTTGCTAAGCACGACAAATGCAACTACACCGACACACCTATATATGCATACACATGCATTGAAATGACTGCGCTGAAAGCATGAACCGCACTACTCCTCTAACCCAACTTCAACACTTCGACTTAATTATAATTAACTGCACTAGAAAGCGGCGTAAAACGGCAGTGACGAAGTGGAGCAGCTTACTAAAGGAGGTTTCACACTTGGGAAGTGCTAAAAAGCAAAAAAAAAACAAGAAAAAGAAAATAAAAATCAGCAAAAGCGCAACTAAGAAAAGCAATTTGTAGGTTTTAGAACGCGAGACCCGGCAATAAGTCCGGAAGGCAGCTAAATTTACAACTGCATGCATGAATCGCACACATGTGGTGATGTGTGTTTGTGTGTGTGCGGTTTGTGGCGGCATTTTTCATTTCCGAAATGAGCGCATTCGACTGCCTGCCAACGGTGAGCAACGCCAGGCTTACTGACAGAATTTCCTTCTATTCCCTGTTGTTGTTGTAAATGCACACAATATACTCGTTTAAGTGGTTTGCTTTTCACAGCGAGCAACTGCCGTCTCTGTCGTCAGCAACAAAAGAATTGCCGCAAAGTTGGCAGTTTTGCTGTCGGTGAATTAAGGCGAAGTAAATTAAGAAATTACGGCTGCATTCGAGGCAGAAAAGTTTGTAATTAGAACTGTGGCAAGTAAGCAATAAGCGCAGTTGCAGGCGGGTATCAGCAGGGGTAAGATATTTAAGTGAGTTCTGTTAAGATTTCACCGTTGATATTTTAGGCATAAAATATTTTGCATTTCGATTATTTTAAGGCATTGCTGAAGGTACTGAAGATTTGGCTTGCATGGCGTATGAGTAACTATTAGCTTTCATAATTGTGATGATTGCATGATATTTTAAAGAACCAAGCGGTGTAAATGCTATTGAATAGGTATCATACAAGTGATATTAACCTTAATCGTTCATCAATTGAATAAAAAATATATCAAAATCGAGTCCCACTGTTAAAAAAGCAATGTTTTTTAATTCCAATCGATTGAAAATTATAAGCTTTTGTTTAAAATCTGTTGGTTGCAATTTTCAGTGCAAGCTTTATAAGCCTTAAACAATACAGTTATTATTATGTTTTATTTATTATGTCTTTGGCTGACTAAAGATTTGTTCTCCTTAGTATATTTCGACTTTAAGAAATAGGCGAGGATAGCTTTTTACATAGCTCTAATTTTGAATAAGTGGTTTTTGGGTATAGTTGGTTTCGTTTTTTGAACTTTTTTATTGCTAACAGAAATAACTTGAGGGAAGCTATATACCATCTAATGACTCCCTCAGGGAATTTAAGATAATAAAATATGTCCTTTTTTGATGAATCAAAGCCTCAAATGGTGTCATTATAAAATTTTTTACATTATGTAAAATACTTACGAATTTTGTAATATACAAGTATAACCATAATCTACTACTTATGTACTAGAATAATCTATTACAATGAATTTAAGATGCTGAATTGAATTAGAACTATATACTTACCCCTTTTTTGTATACATACTTACCTCTAGTCTAAGCCGTTAGGTTAAGATTTAGGCTAACTAATGAACTGTTGGAATAAAGATTATCATTGTATTAAAGATCATAACCGCGAACGGACGCTTTTCAATTTTTAATCGGAATTATTTAAATTCAAATTTAGCACAGGCAATTAGCTTTTAGTTACGCATCTTAGTGAGTCCATCGTGTTTAACTTCAATCTTAAAAACGCTTAAGATTTTTTTATGGCGCCCGAGCAGGGACTCAGTGCGTGGCTGTAAAAAATTTTCGAAGAAAGTAATACTTACTTGGCGTATTAATTTAATTTCTAACGCGTGAGCAATTGCCTGTGAATTTTCAATTTATTTCGGTTTCGGTCGAGTGAAAGTGATTAAAGTGACAACTAAGAATAAATGTCTGGACAAAGACATTAAAAATAAAAATAAAATATATATCTACATAGATATACATACACTTCAATAAAAAAATAAAAAACATAAAGAAAATAAAATACAAATTAACCAAATTAAAAGTTGAAAAAAAAAAGCAACTGAGAGAAACGTTTTGTGAAGTGGGTGGTGAAAACACAATATAATACATACATACTATATGACATACATACGTGCGGTAAAATTCACCAGTCCAATAGTGCGCAAACACAAGGAAGAAAAGGAGAGAAACCAAAGGTGGATAAATCGGTTAAACGGCATACAGTGGAGTGTGAAAATAAAAGCAGTATTGAAATAAGCGTTTACATTTTTTCTGCTAAAGGTGGTTACACAGTTAGTGCATAATATTAAAAACTACCGCCAAAAACATAAAGTGCCGTTGCTAAACATAAGCAAAATAAAAAGAGTGTCGCGAGTGCCGCTAAAAAGTGCCGGAAAAGAGGTACAAACCCGTTGAAAGAAAAGTGCCGTAAAACTAAACCCGATAACTTTGGCCGTTAAAACGTGAAACAGCTATTTGGGGTAACATCACGCCGGTACCGAACGGGCGTGCGTCAACACCATCGTCCCTCTGCTGCTGCGTCAACGCCGATTCTCGCCGCTGCCAAGTCAACAACACCGTCGCTGCTAACGTCGACGCCAGATCCGTCTCTTCGTGGGAATGAGCTGCAATTGCATTCTCTGCAAAAGGGAAGTGAACGCAGGCAAACCGCCTATGCATTCACAACAGGTAACGAGTGCGAATCACTGAAAGTGGTGCGAATAAAAAAAAAAAAAACGAAAAGTAAAAAAAAAAAAAAAGAGCAAGTGCACACTTTCAGTTTTTGGCTCTCCCTCTTTTCACATTTTTTCACATACGTATATTTTCTTATTGCATATATTTATATTTTAATATTCACATACGTATATATATACACATGTACATATGCATCTATGCATCTATGCATCTACATAAGTGAAAGAGGGATCGTGGGATTTGCGGTAGCGTTCTTAATTGAACATTAAGGTGCGACATTTTATATCTTGCATACAAAAATTTTTGAAAATTTTTAAACGAAATAAAGTTTTACGGTTCTTTGGAAAATTTTCTCGCTTAAAAAAAAAAAAACATTTTCAAGAACGTTCAATTGTGCTATTGCTTATTTTGCATACTTCATAGGTTTGGCTTTCGTATACTAGGGAATCGATATCATTTTTTCTCGTTCTCGTAACCGATTCCAAATATATTTGTTGCCAACCTTTATTGCTATTGGTCTGGCTTTCGTATATTTGGGAATCGCTATACATATATTTTTCGTTTTCGTTATCGATCCCTAATATATCTGTTGCCAATCTGTATATTTTTTTTCCGGAAATTTAATTTAACAAGCAAAAATGAGCAAGCCAAAGCCAACTATCGCCAACCTCTCTCCGAGTAAGGAGTTGATCGACTTAAAATCATTAAAGCGTCAAAGGACGGTGGCGAAAAGTAGCATTTTGCGAATAAAAACGGGTCTTCTAGAAAAAACGATGTCATTAGATCCAATCGAATTGGAATGTCGTCTTGACATACTAAACTCACATAGTGAGAAATTGATGAAATGCCAATCTAAAATTGAAGAGATTGATGAAGACGACATGGCCCGAGGGGAGTTAGAGGACATAATTGTAGAAACAAAATCTATAATTAAAACAATTTTGGCCAAAAATAGAACATCTATTGCTGAAACATCGTTCGTAACGTCTCACAGCTCAAGGCTCCCAAAAATGAATTTGCCGAAATTCAAGGGAGAATATTCGGAATTTAAAAATTTCATGAGTTTGTTTGAGAGTTTGGTTCACAATGATCCAAACATCCCAGATATTGAAAAATTTAACCATCTGGTTAATTGTCTATCTGGGGAGGCTCTAGGCACGGTAAAAGCGTTTCAAATGTCGGATGAAAACTATCCGAAGGCGTTGGCAAGTCTCAAAAAGGTTTATGACAATAAATGTTTGATTTTTTTTAATACGATTTCAAAACTTTTTGAGCTGCCAACTATCCCTAAGCCATCAGCCCCTTCATTGCGCGCGATGATTGATGAAGTGTCGGCTGTATATGACTCATTGCTATCGCTGGGCGATGAGAAACAAATCACAAATGCGATAATTATTCACATAGTCATGACAAAAGTTGACTCTGCCACCCGATCAAAGTGGGAAGAACAGCTGGATTACGACAAGTTACCATTGTGGAAGGATTGTGAAGCTACCTTAAATAGACGATACCAGCACCTATCAGCTGAAGGCGCATCATCTTCGAGGACGAGACCCATAGCAGCAGCCAGCGCGAACCACGTGAAACAGCCTCATATGAATGGAACGAAGTCCGCTTTAGTTGCAGCGAATACAAAGCAGCCGACATGCCAGCAGTGTAAATCGAAGGACCATTATTTAACAGCTTGCCCCAGTTTTAAAACTCTTTCTGTTCAACAGAGATTTGAGTTTGTCAAATCGGTGCCCTTATGCATAAATTGCTTGCGTAAGGGACATACGGTATCCAAATGCAGAGCGGATCGATGTCGCGTGTGTAATCGGTCCCACCACACATTACTGCACCAGTATCCTGTGTCCTTCGCTGCTGAACCTCATCCGCAACCAACAACAACTACACACGCAATGCATACAATAAGTGTGCCTGATCGGGTAATGTTGGCAACAGCAGTTATTCTGGTGAGATCAAGCTGTGGAGAGTACCTGCCCGCAAGAGCCTTACTGGACTCAGGAAGTCAAGTCAATTTTATGACGGAGGATTTGGCCCAAAAACTGCGGATTCGACGCCAAAACAGGACGTTAAATATTATAGGTATTGGAAATTCAAGTACAAAAGTCGGGGCCAAATTAAGCGCATTTGTGAAGTCGCGCGTAAATAATTATGAATTTTCGGCGGAATTCTGGATTATGCGATGTATTTCGGCTAATCATCCAGACCATACCATTAATATTAATGGTTGGAAAATTCCGCACAATATTAAATTGGCGGATCCAGAATTCCAAAAATCTCAAAAGATCGATATGTTATTAGGGGCGGAAACCTTTTTCGATTTATTAGCGGTTGGTCAAATTAAAAGTGGCCCTAATCAACCAACGCTACAGAAAACTCTTTTGGGATGGATTGTTTCTGGCAAATATGTCAGCAGTCTTAGTCCTCCTCCCGAAGTAAATAGCACATTATGCCAAACTGAAGAAGACTTAACGTCAATAGATTCAGTAGTCCAAAAATTCTGGGCTCTGGAGGAACTTCCTTCAGAAACAATTGGCAACAAATTCACACCTGAACAAAATGAATGTGAACAATTTTTCGTCAATACAACTGAAGTATTACCTTCAGGAAGGCTTCAAGTCAGAATGCCCTTTAAAGCTGACCGTAAGTTACTCGGTCACTCCTATGAAATCGCAGTTCGGCGGTTTCAGGCCCTGGAGAGGAAAACATTGAAAGATCCAGAACTTCGTAAAATGTATCTGGACTTCATGAATGAGTATAAAGCGCTGGGTCACATGAGCCCAACAAATAATAAGATCCCGAGTGAACCACACTATTTCATTCCGCATCAGTGTGTTTTGAGGCCCGAAAGCACAACAACAAAATTACGAGTTGTCTTTGATGCGTCGAGTCGTACTTCTTCTCAAATTTCATTAAATGAACTTTTGATGGTAGGTCCAACCATCCAAGAAGAATTATATTCAACTCTTCTTCGTTTTCGCTTACATAAGTATGCACTAACAGCGGACATTACTAAAATGTACCGTCAAATAATTATGCATGAAGAAGACAGAAATTGTCAGCTTATTGTGTGGAGAGAGCATCCTTCTGAGCAAATTCAAATTTTTCGTCTTAACACCGTAACATACGGCACTGCGCCTGCTCCATTTCTCGCAACACGGTGTTTACAAATGCTCAGTGATGCTAATACAACTAAATACCCACTCGGTTCATTGGCCATTAAAAGAGACTTTTATGTTGATGACTTATTAACAGGATCTGAAAATTTTGAGTCTCTAGATCTTATAAGAAGTGAAGTAATTAAAATATTAAACTCGGCCGGATTCACCTTGACAAAGTGGTTTTCGAACCACCCTAAATTTTTCGACAGTAATTATACTGAAAAGTCATTAAGCTTCAATGACAAAAACTCAACTAAAACACTAGGAATCCATTGGTTGCCGAAAGAGGATTTGTTCCGATTTGTTTTGGATGCCAATTTTCATGATCTGCGAGCTACTAAACGAAACATACTATCAGTCTCTGCTCGCCTTTTCGATCCTCTTGGATTATTAGCCCCACTAGTTACCAAAGCAAAAATCTTATTGCAAGAGCTTTGGATCCAAAAACTAGATTGGGATGAGTCGATTCCATTGCGTCTTGATACTAGCTGGCAGAATTTCAAAGCCAACCTACTGCAGCTGTCATCAATTAGCATTCCTCGATACGTAAATCTAGAGTCGAGTGCTATCTGCCAAATACATGGCTTCTCCGACGCTTCAATAAGAGCGTACGGATGCTGCATATATATACGAAGCCAATCTGCTAGTGGTGTCAAATGTATGCTGCTTACTGCAAAATCTAGAGTGGCTCCGCTGAAGACCAAGTCTCTTCCGCGTCTTGAGCTCTCGGCAGCACATCTTCTTGCCAAATTATGGTCACGAATTGCGCCAATGTTGAATCGACAATTTGAAAAAATTATATTTTGGACAGACTCTGAAATCGTATTGCATTGGGTAAAAACGCATCCATCGTCATTACAAACCTTTGTTGCAAATAGAGTGTCTGAAATACAAGAATTGACGGACAATATAAATTGGCGACATGTGCCAACAAAACAAAATCCTGCGGATCAAGTGTCTCGGGGTTGCAACGTGGATGAATTGAATAATTCAATATGGTTTGGCGGTCCACAGTTCCTCCTAGAAGACCCCGCTTTATGGCCAATTAACACTCACTTCCAGCTCTCCCCAGACGATGAAGCATTAGAGAAGAAGAAAAATACTTTCACACTAGCTATAAATGTGAAAGAGAATTCACTATTGAACCTTATCGAAAAATTTTCTTCTCATCAAAAATTGCTTCGTGTGGTTGCCTATCTATTACGGTGGATTAGACGACCAAAAATACCTACGGAGGGAAGGGACCTGACATCTGACGAATTACACTGGAGTTTTTTAAAAATTGTTCAGGTGATTCAACATTCGGAATTTGCGAATGAAATCCAAAAACTCACCAAAGGCACCACGCTACCCGCAAACTTGCAAAAACTGAATCCGTTTTTGCATGAGTACTCGGATATGTCGCTTTCATTCAAATTAATCCGAGTAGGAGGTCGCCTTTTAAATGCACCTCTCCCATACGATGCCAAATTCCCATTATTACTAAATAAGAATTCGCACTTCGTTATTAATTATTTACGGTTCCTGCACTTTCGAAATCACCACGCAGGGGCAAAGGCGTTGGTTGCGCTGCTTCGAGAACGCATATGGTTGATCAATGCAAGAGAAGCATGCAGTAGAACCGTAAGAAACTGTACACACTGCTTTCATTATAAGCCGAAGTTGCAAACCCAAATAATGGGAAACTTGCCAGTTGAAAGGCTTCGAGCGCTACGACCCTTTCTTATATGTGGCGTAGATTTTTGTGGTCCAATTTATACTACATTAAAAATACGCGGTCGACCACCCGTAAAAACCTATATCGCAGTTTTCGTTTGTTTCACGTCTAAAGCAGTACACTTAGAATTAGTCTCTGACTTATCAACTAATTCCTTTATTCTCGCCCTAAAAAGGTTCATTGGTCGCCGAGGGATGCCACAGACGATATACAGCGACAACGCAACCAACTTCGTCGGCGCCGATCGCAAGTTGCGCGAACTCAAAGAGGCGTTTCTGTCCCAGTCTCCGGAAGTAATGAAATTAGCCGCCGAAGAAGGGTTCAAATTCGCCTTTATACCACCGAGGGCGCCGCACTTCGGCGGGTTATGGGAGGCGGCAGTGAAGTCCGCCAAACACCTCGCCGTGCGCGCAATGGGCAACGTACTGCTCACCGCCGAAGAACTAGGAACACTGCTGGCCGAAGTGGAGGCCATCCTCAACTCGCGGCCCCTCGCACCGTTGAGTCAGGATCCCAACGACGGCGAAGCATTGACTCCAGCACACCTGCTAATAGGGTGCTCCCTCCGAGCCTTACCACCGGCACAAGTGTCAACGGACCCGATTCGCTATTGCGAGAGATGGCAACTTGTTTGCTGTCTCAAGCAACAGTTTTGGCGACAGTGGTCCAAAACGTACATTACCAGTCTTCAGCAGCGCAACAAATGGCTGCACCCGAAACGCAACCTGCAGCCCGGCGATCTCGTCCTCGTCCACGAAGACAACACGCCACCGCAGCAGTGGGCACTAGGACGAATCGCCGCAACCGTAGAAGGACGAGACGGAAAGGTGCGAGTGGCAGACGTGGCAACCAAGGCAGGCACCATTAAGCGCCCTATTCACAAGCTCGCCCTGCTGCCTGTCGAAGTTGAAGGATCATGATCCTGTCAAGGTGGCCGATGTTGCGTCATGCGACTTTATAAATCAAAAAATATATTTTAAGAATTTAATTTGTTAAAATAATTGTATGCATTATAAAATTTTTTACATTATGTAAAATACTTACGAATTTTGTAATATACAAGTATAACCATAATCTACTACTTATGTACTAGAATAATCTATTACAATGAATTTAAGATGCTGAATTGAATTAGAACTATATACTTACCCCTTTTTTGTATACATACTTACCTCTAGTCTAAGCCGTTAGGTTAAGATTTAGGCTAACTAATGAACTGTTGGAATAAAGATTATCATTGTATTAAAGATCATAACCGCGAACGGACGCTTTTCAATTTTTAATCGGAATTATTTAAATTCGAATTTAGCACAGGCAATTAGCTTTTAGTTACGCATCTTAGTGAGTCCATCGTGTTTAACTTCAATCTTAAAAACGCTTAAGATTTTTCTCAGGGAATTTAAGATAATAAAATATGTCCTTTTTTGATGAATCAAAGCCTCAAATGGTGTCAAAATTTCGAAAAAAGTTTAAGTTCAGAAGTAACGTATGAAAGCATACTCTTAAACAAACAAACAATATCTATACATGATTTTTTACTCATGCCACATTTTTTAAACTCAATAAGTATTTATTCAAAACCCTTGCTTGAATAGCAACGGTACTCCGAAGTAAATTTAAATACCTTAGGACATGCATTTAGCGTTAAAGAAACGAGAGCATGAGTAAAAGGTATTCACACGCAAAGCCAATCAGACAGTTAGAAACAAAGCCATCCACATCCGCATAAAATCCATTCACAGCAAGCATCATCAATGCAAGCGTGTCAGCACATGAGCTATTCAAATGAACAAATGGTCAGTCTGCAGTCAACGCACGCTATTCATCGGGATGTTTTGCTGCGATTTTCTCTAACGTTAACAACTGGACGCTGTAAACGATGTAGCCATATATTTCACTGCATCTTGTATCATCGTAGGTGCTTTAAAAGACGATGTTTTTACTGTATACTATATATGTATGTATGTATATATATAAATATACATATTGTATGTGTTTATTCACGGCTCAAGGTATGTCGCTATTTGAAAAGTGTGGCTGCTAATAGACCTCATTCATAAATTTCTGAATATAGCTATTCACTGAAGTTTATAAGCTAAGATGGCCTAAATGTTTGCCTATGTATGGTCATACGTCAATTAAAATATGTTTCCTTGCTTTCGCCATATTTTTTATCAATTGCTTCAACTAAGTCTCATCTTGGAGGGGGATTTTTACTTCCGCATAAAAATATTTCTTATATATGTATGTATTAAGGGTTAAGGTTTTAGTTAATGTGGACTGCATTACTTACAATCAGACAATGAGAGGACTTAAAAATAATGCATCGCTATGGTGGTCGAAAAAGTCTTTTCGTATTTTGTCAATGGATGTCGTTGCAGTCGTATATCTCCAGTGCTACCAATCACGTTGGGTCGTACGATAAAGTATTGGAAAGGAGAGATTTTAAGCTTCATTTAACCAAAAATAATTTATTTATTATTATTATAAAATTCGGGGAAGTTGACAAAATGTGACATCCGTTCAAAATTGTGTGAAAATAATGTAGAAATTCGAAATATTTTGAATTCTTTGTATAAAAAGGGAGGAATGCCACGAAGCACCAATGAAATTTGTGAAGTCTACGGAGACGATGCTATATCAGTTCGTGTAGCACAACAGTGGTTCGCTCGCTTCCGTTCCGGAAATTTCGACTTATACTGATGAAAGTTTTACACTGATGGAATAATGTCTCTAACGGAACAATGACAAAAAGTCGTCGAACAAAATGATACATATTTGTTTATTTATTTATTAATATTAATAAATATATATAAAAGAAATTAAAATTTTATTAGAAATACGAAAAGACTTTTTCGACTACCCAATATATGTTTTCCTTATATTATGTAATACAAATAGGAATTTTTTATAAAAAAAAACTAACAATTTTTCGAAATTTGGAAAAATTATCAAGAAATTTTTCTTTTCAAAATTTATTCAAATTTGAAAAAATTTCATAAATAAAATTAGTTTGCAAAACTTGATTCAACCGGGAAAATTTTAATTTTCTAAAATATTTAATTTAATTTATAAGTTGTTTTAAGCGATTAAACAGTTTTCTGTGAGCGATTTTTTCACTTCAGCAAACATCATTTGACGATATATTCGTATCTTCGTTGCAATACTATGACATAAAACGAAGAATGTGAAAGTTTTCGGAGTTTTTCGAAACTGCTAAAATTTGAATGTAAGCACCTATTTTCAAATATATGTATATACCTACACGGTATCTCATATGTACAAATGAAAGCCTAGTAGTTAACAATTTCCCCTGCTCATCCCCTCATTACTTACTTTCACGTCATTTCATCAACACAACACTCATTTTACAACCACATTGCAACCGGAGCATATCAAAAGTGAACGATCAAATGTCAAAGGACACATTCTTTTATCCTAAAAAACAGAGCATTTTTTATTTATAACGGTTTTTTATGCGCAAACAAATACTCGAGTGCGACTTAAATAGCTGAGCTAACTAAATGAGGACGGGAAAGCATATATTTCAGTGAATATGTTTGGTAAATGTAAACCGAAAGGAAAACGAGCGAAGCTAGAATTCAGTGGCTATTTCAAAGTCACACACACACACTCACACATGGAAAGCACACTGAACTGAAAGGCGAAACAAATTGCAAATACACCCACACCATACAAACACGATGGCAGACAAGTTTGGCGCTTTGTTCAAGCGCATAAAGGGAGACAGACAGTAGGCAGCCCTTGGCCAATTTTCCGAAACATCTCCATCCACGCCCAGCGTTATGCTTAGTAAAATATTATAGAAACACATGTGCTATTGCATTGTGTATCTGTTTGAGTAGACACGTCAGTATGCCAATTGAATGTATCTTGGCCATAAAATATTGAAATGTTAGAAAAGTTGATGACAAGTCGACAAAGCGAAGAGCCCAACAGTTGGGTAACCAAAGCAAGCAAGAAAGTCTGTGACCTCTTGGCGTTTCGATTGCAGTGCGAGGCAACAGTGAGCACGATATATTGTTATTGTAGCTATTTTATACTAAAGGCGTATGTGTGCTCTTAAATATATTGCGTCTGTTGATGTGTAGGACACGTGACATATTCATAAAATAAGCCGCAGATGACTGCACGTCTAAATGCGATAAATTCGGTGGCTTATAAAGTGCATACATACTATACAAACATACAAGTGTTTATACAAAATAAAAGAATATACACATTCGAGAGCGTGAAAACATGTAAGACAGTTCTTCAATGCTGCAGCAGTGCAAAGAGGAAGTGAAAAGTCCGAAGCTTTAAAATTTTTAGAATTGCCAGCAAGCAAACAACCGGAGGCGATGACTTCATACCAAATGTATATATGGTCAACAAACGTATTTACACTCACATAAATATATACATAAACAAGTCTAATCTTTGCAGCATCTTTTAAATGCTGCTGACTGCGCCTTGAAGTAGGCAACACTTTTTTACTGCTTGTTTGCCTATGCTTTAAGCCTTAAGAGAATCTATCTTCATTTAATATTCAATATTGAGGTCTGCAACAGCTAAATATGTAGAAAGAAGTTACTTTTCAATTCTCTAACTGTATTTTTGAAACGTTTGGTGCAGATGTATCTCACGAAATTGAAAAATGTATGCATTACTTGGCGTAAAGAGTGTAAAATTATTATTGCACCAGTCATAAGAATGCATGTGAGGTTTTGAGTAGAGCTGCCATGTAGCTATAATAAATTGTGGGCGTAGAGTTGCCATGTATGTATCTAAATAAATAATTTGTGAGGGTAAAAATATGACCTACGGAATTGAAATATTTTTCTATGTAAACCTTGAGATCAAGAATGCTGTTTACTTTGATATGATTTGGTGATAAACATACATCAATATGTGTATTACAATAACTAATTTTAAAATAAATTTCATAGAATAAAAAAATTTAAATAATGCTGGCAACTCTTAAAAAATGAAGTAAATGTTAAAGTGTCAATTTGGTGTTCATAAATAGTGTTACTTAATATAAATATATTTTTCATTTAAAATGGCTAACATCTGGCAACCCTTTTAAAAAAATTAAATAAATACATGGTTTAACACGTTAAAAATATTTGATATTAATACTTTGTTTATATAATTAATTTTTATATTTTGATGTAGTAATTTAATTGTTTAACAGCTGGTAACCCTGCACAAACAGTATTTTTATTTGTAAGTTTACATAGAACACCTCACTTGATACTCATATTGCAAATTTTTTTAAATTAATTAATAATTTTTGGACAATGAAATTTTTAAATAGGTGGCAATCCTACACGAACTATTTTTTAATTTCCTTGAAGTTTGCGCGAAAGTATGCATTTTGTATTAATTTTGTAATTAACAAATATTTTAGAAAATTTTATTTTTAACAGATGGCAACCCTGCACAAATTAATTTTTTTGGTAAATTTTCTTAAAGTTCCAATTTTTTTATGCATATTGCATTAACTTATGGTAACCCCGCATAAGTTAATATTTTTTATAAATTTTTTTAAGCTCTCACTGTGGTATGCATATTGATTAATTTTATAATAAATTAATATTTTTTAGACAATTTAATTTGTTTAGAATATAGTAACTCTACACAAATTATTATATTTTGTAAAATTTCTTCTCACTATGCTATATACTATATTGAATAAATTTTGTTATTAATTAATAATTTTTAGGCAATACATTTTTAATGGGTGGCAACCAAGCACAAATTAATTTGTTGTTAAATTTCTATAAATCCCCACTTTGGTATGCATCTCAAATTAATTTTATAATTAATTCATATTTTTTAGAAAAAAAATTATAAACAGATGGCAACCCTGCACAAAATATTTTTATTTACATATTAGGCACACATATTGTACTGTTTATTTTTATTGTTAATTTTAAATTGTTTTGATTTCATTATGAATTTTTCAAATTAGCTATATAATGCACTGTACAGGGAGTGTGACGGAATTTTGTTGCGTAACGCAATTTCGTTGCAGTTGAAGGATATCCTTTTGTGTTCAAAAAGTTTCAAGGCAAAAATTATACTATATTATATATATGTATGTATATATATTTAACTTGCAATGACAAAAAAACTATATAATTCTGTTTAGGGCTGTACTATATACAACTTATGTACAAGTATTGGTATTTCTTTACAAATATTATTTAATTAAAGTGTGTTATTTAAAATATAATTCCATTTCATTTTCCCTGAAAATTTAATATTCATTTCACATTTAAAATGCTCGATTCCAGCTAAGTAATGCATTCAACTTAAATAACCCTCATTAAAGTAATTCAATTTGACCTCAGTTGACACACTTGCCGGTTGGCGCTAATTAAGCGGGAATTATTCAAGTAACTGTTTAATTATTTAAAATTAATAATAAAGATTTCTAGGCCTACATATGCGAGTACTTTCATTTATTTGGGTGTTTAAGCGAATGCAGCGGCTTATTAACAAATTCACTTTCACCAACACATATGCATATATATAATTGTGTGTGTGTGTGGCCGTGTTTGTGGGTTATTAAATGCATGCAACAAAACAGCCATAACCACAAGCACAGACTCACACACACACACACATATATTAATATGCTTTATGTGTCTGTGCAAGCCGGAAGCGTAAATAATTACGCGATTTGAGTGCCACAAATGGCGACGAGCCGGAAGTGATGTTTGCCGCTTCGGTGACAAAGGTCCATGCAATGGTCAGCAGCAACTAGCAAACCTGGGGACATGTCACAACACACACAAACTACATGCCAAGCTTTGTAGTGTAATCACATGTGTGGCGGTTGGCAGCAACAACAACAAAGCCACAGCCATATTGCCATATCTGCAACAAGCCTGGCTCTGTTTGAGCTGCAACGCATTTATCACTCGACAATTAAACGCTTTTGCATTTATTGCATTCTCTCATTGCATCGGCACTGACAGTTGCAATGCCTATCTGCTTTAAATGCGAGTGTAATAGTGTGTGTGTATGTATGTTGGCACATGAAATCAAAATAGCTCGACAAATATGGTAAAGACCTTTTGGCTGCTGCATGCTGCATATTTGTAGCAAGTGCAATTTATTTATTTATTTATGCGTGTCAACCACATGATTATGGTTGTGAGTCGAAATGTCAACCACAAATGCATACATACATACACTCGTAAATATATACGAACGTTTCTGCATGTTTTATTGAATGAAAAAGTGTGTTAATGCGGAGGCCGTACGTTGGCACTTATTGCCGCATATAAATATATGAATTAGTGGCAGATACTATGCAATATATGCAGCTACTGCGACACAAATGTATATAATCTGTCACTGCATGCACTGCAAAAAATTATGGAATTATTTTTTGTAGCTCTTAGTAGGCATTAATTAATCGAAACTAGTCCAAAATTGGGTCTTATTAGCGCTAAATTAGTCACAGTAGGCTCAACCATTTTACAGGGGCACTTCTTATAGCATAAAAGGTTATAAAACGCCCTATTATACAAATTAAGTTAGGTTAGGATAGTAGTCAACCTTTAGGATGCCTGTGCTTGTCGCGAATTTAACAGACTTTGCGGCCTCACTATCGATACATCTTCCATTCTATCATACCGTGGCGTCCCCAGATGACTACAGCGTAGTCTTGGCAATGCAGCACAAGTACATAAGAGATGATCTATTGTTTTCTTGATTCCTTGCTCCAACCATTTCCAGTCGTCCTCTCGATCTGTCAACCCCATTCTGTGGGCGAGTGTCTCCATCAGACAGTGACCAGTTTCTTCTATCGAGTGCCAACAGCTAGCTAGCTCGTTCTATCGGCAGCTATGTGCTCCGATCTCAATAATATCTTTGAAAATTGTAGTATTGCCTCGGACAACAATTTACAAAAAATTTCGGGAAGATATCTTGTTGAACAAAGCAATTTTCCATACAAGAACTTAATCAATCTAAATCTCTCATATTCGAAAATTTTCTCTAATCGCAAATTATTTTTTTTTATTAACAATATACAGTAAATAGTGGCTGTCCTTGGCCGATTGGACAGTCTTCGCTTTCTTCGGAACAGTTTCGGCGACATTTGTATTGAAAAGTCACGTATGCATTTCCTAATGCGTTTTTAAGCATTTCAGCCTGTAGGGTATCTTTAGATTTCGATGTTCAGTGGTCGGAGATGTTCTGAAATATAGTACAGTTATACATTAAAGAACAGCACAAAAGGAAGTCGGCGGAGTTTAACTTGGCGATATGGGAAATTATCTTATACTCGTATTAGCTCTTTCAGATGTTTAGAGAAGTTTCCTTGGAACGTCGTCTTGTTCAAACCAGTAATATCCTAGACTTTTCTGAGTAATTGCTGATATCATTATGCTGCAGCTAGCTTCCACACAAACTGAACGATCGGAATCAAGTGCTTGCTCGGAAAACCTTTTCATTTTATGAGATAGTATCATCAAGAAAGTTCGCATCGATAAAAATGGAGATGAATAATAAGTGATCCAAGAAGAGGCACTTTTTTCAAAAGTTTTTTTTTTGACAGATCACAAGTTAGTATCTTCACTCTATGGGCTCCTGAAAAATTCTAAGAAGATACGACGTTTTCGAACCAAATTTTTGTTCAACAAAGAGGCCCAGTTCGGAATGAAAACTAGCAAAATTTCCGCACTTGGGGCGAAGAGCAACCTGAAAAGTTTCAAAGGCTGCCATTTCATTTAGAAAAACAGTTGTTTGGTGTGCTTTGTAGGCCGGTGGAATCATCGAAAATGAAGTCGGTGAGAGAATAATCATTAATAGCGACCGCTGTCGCACTATGGTAACCAACTATTTGATGCCTGAAAATGAAGCTCGTGATTTCGGCGACATTTGGTTTCAACAAGACGGCACCATTTTCGACACATCGCATCAGTCAATGGATTTATTGAGAGAACATTTCGGTGAGCTGATAATTTCTCGCTTTGGGCCGCTCAGTTGGCCTCCAAGATCATGTAATATCACACCGTTAGACTTTTTCCTGTGGGGATATGTAAGGCCTAAAGTCTATGCAATCTACAATCTCACTTCGATTCAGGCCTTGAGGCAAAGCATTACGTGTGTCATTCGCCATTTATCAGTCGAAATGCTCCAACGAGTCATCGAAAATGGGACTCAACTGATGGATCAACTGAGACGTAGCCACGGCCAACATTTGGAACAGATAATCTTCAAACAATCAAAGCCAAAGACCTTTCTTTGGAATGATAATAAACATTCCCCATTAAATTTGAAGTTTTTGTGTTTTTTTTTTTTTAAAGTAGGGAACCCGAAATGGATCACCCTTTATCTTTTTATACCATTTTAAGCTTTGAGAAATGCACATGTAACGGTAAGTTAACATTTTCTGTTATTGTTTCCTTATTTTTATATTTAAGGACATCTGCACTTCCCCTCTATTGAAAGACCGAATGCCAGTATTTTCGTCCTCGCGAAGCTTGTGGCACTGATATTAATTACGCGACCGTTGACTTATCAGCGGCAAGTTGCAGTGAACTTAAGCCGGCCAGCGATTTAAATTAACAACCGCAGCGGCAACATGCCAAATGCACCATCGCAAGCATACACACACACACAATCATGCACTCAATTGTATGTGTGTGCAACAATAATGATAATAATTGCAAGATTTAATTATTTACACAATTTCCATGCAATTTATTTTTTCTCCACTTTATAACAAATGTTTGTTTTTGTTGTAATTCATTTTCGTTGCACATCATGTTGCATGAGGCAGACATTTATTGTACATGCTGTTGTTACGACTTCTGCTGTTGTTTCTATTACTGCTGTAGTTGTTGTTGTTGTTATAATTACTGTAGTTTTTGTTGTTATTATTATTGTTGTACATTTTGCTATTGTCGTTCGCCTAACTGTTACAATTGCAGCTGCAGCCGACTGCTGTTTTACACTTGTTACCAACACCAGTGCTGTTGTTGTTGTTATTGTTGTGCATTTTGTTGCAATAAATCATGTACAGATTGCAACGTGTTGAGCACACATTTTAAATGCACACACATACATACACATATACATTTAAATAAGCGTAAGTACAATTAATGCGACACTCACACACACACATATAAACACTTGAACACATATGTATACGGTTGCATGTGCAACTTAAAGCGTAAATATTTAAACGCTGCGAATGATTTGCATTGCGCAATGAGCGGCTTTTGTTGCAAAGCAGATTTGCGTGTGTGTTTGGTGCTGGCTGGCGTTGAGCGCTCTCAATGGCGCTGGGAATATTTTACAGTTTGAAGTGGCATTAAATGGCAACGCCAGCAAAAACTATTAGCACACACACACACACACACACATGTCCACAATATAATTTATACAAGCATTAAATACTCTAATTACGCATTTATTTAACTGCTATTATTCACTTTCCCACACAGACGCGCCATCAGCCTCACACCCCCGCGTAAGGCGTCATGGCCGCGGCCGCTGTGTTGAGCGCGCGACCAATTTGTGGTTTCGTTGTTGCACGGTTTTCGACACCAAAAAATGCCAAATATTTTAATTTTGTTTATTTTAAACAGACAAGAAATATTTCACACTCCATGCACGAATAGCAGCAACAATCAAAAGCTCTTGGAGTGTTCACGGGGTGTGCGAAACCTGTATTGTATTAAATTCTTCATCGATAACCCTTGAAAGTCGTTTAAAATTGCAACAATATTCACAATTAGAATCAGTTAAGAGTCAGTTAAAAAGTTAACAGAAATCATTAGAATCAAGTCTAATTTCGATAATAATCCGGTTATCTTTTACATTTTTAGATTTAGCAACCCTAGAGTTGCAATCTGGAAACTCAAAAGTTTATCGAAAAGTTTGAAATTTTTTAAATTATATATACATACATACATAATTATGTATCTGCATGAACATTTGATTGTATCAAAAATACATATGTTTACATTGGATCCCATACAATTTATCAATCGATCAAGAAAAGGTCCACGTCGATTAGACGAGAGAAATGTTTACAAAATACGATAGCGGTGCTTCGAAATAGCTACATCTGTGACATTATGGTCGGCAATGAATCATGGATTTACGCATCTGAGCCCGAAAATAACCTTAAAGATACCACCAGAACAACGGAGAACAGTAGATTTTGACTGGTACACAACCATTTTTTTGTCAGTTGTCTTTCAAGAAATCACGAAAATCAATCGCCGAAACACTCTATTCCACGACAATGCGAGCTCTCACACATCGACAAAAAGTACTGCATTTTTGAGGACTTAAAACATCGACTAGATGAGTAAAGCACCGTAAAGTCCTGACTTGGCACTGAACGACTACTTTTTATTCCTTTACATAAAACGTTTTTCGACACATGAACGGTTTTTTAGAGATGCCTCAATCAGAACGGCGAAAGTGCTTCGACAATTGGTTCAAAAGTATACAAAAGTATATAGATTTTATTGGAAAATGTTTTTAAAAACAATAAAGCGATTTTCGATTATAAATATTTATTTTTGTTCTCTAAATCCGAAATCCCAGAATTTTTTCTTTATTGCCCAAAATCCGCTTCCACCTATTTAGGTACAAAAAGATGTTCGATCTATAGGTGCCGCAAAAAAGTCTTTTGAAGGTTCGTTGGAATCAGTGAATCCCAACAAAATCGATCCATTTCTAATGCAAATTCCTCTATTCGAATCAGGGTGAGCTACAGCATACGGTGATCAATCAATCAGGATGGACGATCAGGAAGGGTTTGCTGTCTGTTTAGTGGAATTGGCAGGGAATTGTACTATGAAGGCGAAATCTTAATTCAGACCTGTAAACAGTCGAACTGGTCAACCTAGAAATGACAAGCCTTGGGTAATAAGTAGGAAGTGTGTTTGATGAGGATAATGCCAGTACATTTGCTGCGATAGTGACTCGCCAAAAGCAAACTCAAAACTTTCACCACTGAAGGAACTACCATACAGAGCAATGAGAACTAAATTTTTGACTGGTCAGATATTAGTACATTTATGTCCGAAATCTAGCTAATTGAGAAAATAAGATGGAAAGACCATGACGACAGTGGACTCAAATGGTGGAAATATGTAACTATCCTAAAATAAAAATCTATTTCAAACTTTAAAACATCGATTCACCTTATTTTTATTCAACTTTTCGATACACGATTTATGTTTTGGTTTCAGAAAATTCTTTTTAATGATGTTGAGACATAAACACAAGAAAGAGTTGCTTGTGGATTAGATCCCACCGATACCCTTTGCATAGGTCAGATTAATTTGGTAGGCCAATAAGCCACGCAAAGACCAGTTTTGGTTCCGATACTAGATGAAGTTCACTTGCTAACTCCGAGAGTTTTAATATTAACATAACTGTGATGTCTACCCCTTATACACTCTTATCTATATCCTTAGGCGAGAGCGAAATTCATTATCTAACAGCGTCGCAAAAATCGAGGTTTTCAATAATGTGATTCTATTGTGGGAAGCTGTCATTTCATAACTATTACTTTTCATTAGTTTTCCAAAGCCTACATATATTTTTTCTCCGATTAAACTATTTCCAAAATTCTTCAATATTATCCTCCACAAACTTAATCCTCTTAGTACCAATGTTTCCATATTAATATATGTAAAATTATTTTAAATTATTTTCCCAACCGCTTCCAAATGGCCCGCATTGCAAAATCAATGAAATGTGGTGAGTTTATATAATTAAAAGAATTTGCGGCTACTCGTTGTAACGAACTGTAAGGATCACAAGTGTTTGTTTTACAGTGCAACTTGTGTATATGTATGTAAATATATATGTGAGTGCAAAGGCAATGTATACCCAGTAAGCAAAATATGCTGTACTAGTCACAGAATATTTTTATAATATTTTGTTATTTACCGCAGTAACAATAATTTTAATAAGGCAATTCACCTTAGATGGATATCTTTTGCTTTCACACCTGATATATGTCTACAATATAGAATCGATATACAAATATAGAAGCTGAGATACCCAGATAACTAACCCTACATATTCAATATTTTTTTAATCCACCACTTCTCAAGTAAGACGTATAGTCACATATAAGATACATTCATCCGCAGAATATACCCAAATAAAATGCAATGCGATCTTCAAACAATACCAAACCATGCCATTATATATGCATATGTACATATACAAGTATAATACGAGTATCAACCAAATAGCCGTGTGTCTACCATCTAATAGATAACAATAATGCGGCTGCAACAACAAACAATAATAAACTTTAGTAAGTGAATTATGTTGTGAATATTTACATACATACATAAATAAATAAGTAGCTGCTGCCATTCACAATGCCCTCATGGTTATATCCGCCTGTAGCGATATTAAC